>NW_007231885.1:0-18077 GCF_000164805.1 Carlito syrichta | reverse complement strand
AAAAAAAAAAAAAAAAAAAAAAAAAAAAAAAAAAAAAAAAAAAAAATTACTTCTGTAGCAACAAACTCTATACTAATTTAACTGTTGTCATATGTCTCAATAAGGCAAACATTTTAAAGAATTATATAAATAACACAATATATTTCCTTTGTATAGTCCTTCACAGTTTTCAAAAACATTTGAGTGCATCATCTCACTTATTTTCATAAGCAGGTCACACACTATCTCTATTTACAGGTAAAATAACCAACATTCAGAAGTTAAGTAACTTATTAAATGCCATATTTTACAAGTAGAGAAGAATGCTTAATAAATATGTGCCAAAGCACTGGACATATAGAAATTATACACTTTAAGGTTTTTTTTAAGCTTTGTTCTAATTTTCTTTTTGTTTTCAATAAAACTATATGTTGACTTGAATAGAAAAAGTGAATCCAGCTGTACATTTTAAAATTTAAAAGCCTTGAAAATAGGTACAACTTGATGGCATATGATTTTTTGACTCTAAACATTAATAAATAAAAGTCTGATCAATCTCATACAAAAGGGTAACATTTAATAAAATGCTAGATCTAGAAAAAGCCTCTCATGTCAAAATTAAAGAAATTGAAATCTAGAAAGGGTGAAATTTGTCTACAACAGTGAAAAAAATCTGATTAACGTCAAAGATGACAGTACAAGTAAGGTTCTTATGGTATTCTTTGTATCATTGTTTTTGAAGTATGGTACCATAATGTGGCTCCATAGATAGTTAGTTATTATAGAAAACAGAGATGCATCTTTCAGAAATCACCACACTATCTTCCAGAGAGACTGCAAAAAAAAAGAAGAAAAAAGAAAGAAAACAGTGATGCAGCAAAATTTTTTATGTCACTAGGTAGGCCAACTGACACTAATGATTAGAATATAGAACTAATGAGGTAAGGATCGAGTGTTCAACCTCACTCTCAATGAGGAATTTGCACTGAGAAAAATTCTGCTCCATGGCTACTGTTTGTATGCTATAATCACTGTTGACTGGCTTATCTATTCATAGTTCTGACTGAGAGAGCATATGGTTCAATAAAAACTATTACCACCATTTAAAAAAACACAGCTTCTAGTGATGGTCAGTAATATTTTTATTGTTAAGAATAGTACATATATAGTCAAAAAAAGTATACAAGAAGAAAAAGACCATATTGAATAAAATTTATTAAAATAATATAGAAAAAATAAGGAATTTCACTTTTTGAGTATATTTCATGTGACCTCTATCTTTATGGTTTTGGTAACTTTGAAAAGTATATTACAAGCCGGGCTCGGTGGCTCAGCCTATAATCACGCGCCTTTGGGAGGCTGAGGTGAGTGGATTGCCTGAGCCTGCGGGTTCAAGACCCGCTTGGGCAACTTGGCGAGACCTCATCTCTACAATAAATCAAAAAATTAGCCGAGTGTGGTAGCGCACGCCTGTAGTTCCAGCTACTTGGAAGGCAGAGCCCACCGGGGCGAGGCTGCGGTGGCCGGGAGTGGCCACTGCACTGCAGTCTGGGCGACAGAGTGAGACTCCAACTCAAAAAAAGAAAAGAAAAGTATATTATAAACCCTGTACGTAGGGTTCATGTTAAGTCAATTTTTCACATGTCATTTAAAAAAAAATACTAGTAAAAACATAGAAAACACCCTGCCTTAAAACGTGGAGTATTCTGTTCAATTATTTTTTGTTCTAAAATGTGAAACTAATCATATTCTGAATGGCATTACAAATTCACACATGGAATTACACAAAATATAATCAAAGTTTAAAACATATTAAATGCTTTTAATTAGAATAAGCATATTATATCCTCGTCTAATCTAATTCTGTCTAAACACTTAACATTTTTCTAAAGCAAAAGGAAACATAAGGAAGCAATATAAAATCAGCAAACATTGTAACTTAGGTATTCTCTCAATTAGAAAAGAGTGTGTTATTATTATGCCTTCTGAACTTAGGAATGCAGCACTACAGGTTTACAACAACAGGAAAAAAATCATTACTAAATACAAATTTCATCCCTAAAAGTTTAAGATTCTTTCTTGATGTAACTGTTTAGATTTAGACTAATGAAGCTGTTGCAAAGGGATTTAGCATTTGGCAAAGCAATAAGGAGGTCCTAGTGCTTTACTGACAGCACTTTTGTAATACATGAAACTTATTTAAAATCTTCATATTGTTATTACTCTCTCATAATCTCTTCTGCTTTAATGTGAAAGAGCTGTCAGTTATAGTGCTAAGTTTAGTATCCTTACTTACCTCACTAGTCCCTGACTCTAACTCTGCCAAAAGACACAAAAGGTCGACACTTTTGTGTTAGAACTCAAAGTATTTTAAAACTCAAAGGGAACAAATAGAATAGAGAATTCAGAAGAATATAGTTCTGTATATCTTATTTCCATACAGGAAATGGAAAGCTTATAGCAACAGGACCGCTTATACTAAACCAGGAAAAAAGAAAAAGAAAAAAAAATTTTTGGAAAAAAATTTTAAAAGGTCAATATCAAGACTTAGCAAAATTAAAGGCAAGGTAGAATGAAATTCATCATTATATTTTACATTTTAATCTGTCCCTAAAACTAAGAGCTGATCATACATCCTTCTCTACTTTGGCTGTTTAAGAACCAGACTTGAGATTTTTCTCTTTTGATGCTTCATAGTATACAAGCAGATTGCATACTGACTTACTCCTGGCTCCAGCTAATTTTCTTAGTCCTGTCTTTTTCTTACCTGTTTTTCTTAATTATTGATAAAAAACTGTCTTTAATATGACAACATAAATGTATATATGTAAATGTAAATATAAATGTAAATATAAATAGCCAAAAGTATATTTTTCTCTTAAACTTGCTAAATACAATCCACTATCTTGAGTTCTATCTGTTTATCTACCTCCTATCTACCTATCTATCAAATCTATCTGAAAATTACAGAATTAGTTTAAGTGTCCCTCACATGAAAATAGAACTTTTTCATTTTCTCCATAACATAGGAAAATTAGAGGAAAAACTTAATTTCTCTATGACTTAGCTGGGTTTCACATACAGATTTGTAAGTACCACCTATTCAGATATATAAGAAACACTGTTCCTGTGCCTGTGGGTTCGACAGTCCTGGCAACTTGGCGAGACCTGGTCTCTACAATAAATAAAAAATTAGCTGGGAGTGATAGAGTGCACCTGTTGTTCCGGCTACTTGAAAGGCTGAGGCAGAAGGATTGCCAGAGCCTACCAGGTAGACACTGGGGTGGCCATGAGTGTGCCACTGCACTCCAGCCTGGGTGACAGACTGAGACTACAACTCAAAAAAAAAAAAGAAATATTGTTTACACTCATTTAACCAAATTAAAGCAGACTGTGAGCTTCCAGAAAATTTAAGCTTGGTTGCTTTTGGTAAGTTTTTCTCCCTTCCTTGAGTTGTACATCCCAGGGATCTTACCCCTATTTTATTTAAAATAAGTTTCTGCACATCCTCAGAGAAAGTTCTCTGTACCTTTTAAAAAACTGTCATAAAATAACTGCATACAATTTATAATTTTAAGTATACAATTTAGGGGAATTAAGTATGCTCACAATGTTGTGCAACTATTAATATCACCATTATTCACTTCCAGAACGTTTTCATCATCCCAAACAGAAACTCTGCCACTTTCCTCTTCCTTTAGCCCTTTTTAACTCCTTATTCCACTTCCCACAACCTCTGGTAACCTCTGTTTTATTTTCTGTCTCCTGAATTTGCTTATTTTAAGTACTTCATGTAAGTGGACTCATACAACATATGTCTTTTCTTTCTGGCTTATTTCACTGAGCATAAAGTTTTTAAGGTTCATCCATGTTGTATATATCAGGATCTCATTCCTTTTTCTTCAAGGACTGCTCTGATATCCAAATTGCTGTGTTTCCTTACCTCTTAATTAGTCTTTGATGCATGGAAAACTGCCATCTATTTTTAATATTCAATTGAAACTACTTTTGTCACTAATGATCACTGAATTTCAAACACAAAGCTACTTAGCAACATATGACAACTTTTCTTTTGAAAATCTCCTTCCTTGGCTTCAGTGATATAATACTTTTTGATAATACTCTTACTTCACTGACTGACTTGCTGCTTTTAAAAAGAAGTTGATTATTTAAAAATTTTATTATAGAGATGTGGGGTACAAGCGAGGATTAACTACATAAGCAGGCTGCATGCTGGTGAAGTTTGGACTTCTTTTTAAAAAAACTTTGTCAAAGATTGATGGACCACTGAACAATAAGTCAAATACTATGCTATTAGCTACTTAAAATAATTCTTTAAAAAAAAATTTAATGTAAAGATGTGGGATACAATTCAGGGTTAGGTATATAAACATTGATCATGCAGGTACCCCTGTTAATGAAGTATGTCCCTCCCTACCCTAGCAGATTCCCTCAGCTGCCAATCCCACCCACCACCAGTTTCCCATTACCGCCAATCACTTTCTTATAGCATTATAATTGTTCAAGGTCCTCTTATGAGTGAGAACATATGGAACTCTGTTCTTTGTTTCTGTGATAAATCACTGAGTATGATGGACCCCAAATCCATCCAGGTTGTTGCAAAGTCCATATATTTGTCATTCTTTATGGCTGCATAATATTCCATTGTGTACATGTACCGCATTTTTTTTTATCCAGTTCAGCTTTGATGGGCAACATGGTTGGTTCCATGTTTTTGCTATTGTGAACAGAGCTGCAATAAACATTCGTGTGCAGGTATCTTCTTTGTAGAATAATTTGAGTTCCTCTGGGTATATTCCCATTAGGGGAATTGCTTGGTCATATGGAAGGTTAATTTCTAGTTCTTTCAGAAATCTCCAGATTGTTTTCCAGAGAGGTTGTACAAGTTTGCATTCCCACCAGCAATGTAGAAGCATTCCTTTTTCTCCACATCCTCACCAGCATCTGCTGTTTGTTTTATTAATGATGGCCATACTTACAGGGGTTAGGTGGTATTTCAATGTGGTTTTGATTTGCATTTCTCTGGTGACTGAGGCTGAATACTTTTTCATGTGCCTGTTGGCTGCCCATATGTCATCTTTTGAGAAGTGTCTATTCATGTCTTTTTCCCACTTTTTAAAGGGGCTGTTTGTTTTTTTCCCCTTCGGTGCATTTGAGTTCCTTGTAGATCCTAGATGTTAGGCCTTTGTCAGATATACAGTTGACAGATATTTTTTTCCCATTCTGTGGGCTGTCTCCCTGCTCTCTTGATGGTTTCTTTTACTTTGCAGAAGCTTGTTAATTTGATGAGGTCCCACTTGTCTATCTTATTTCTTAAGCTCTTTGGGGTTCTCAATAGGAATTTGGCCTTTGGGGTTCTCAATAGGAATTGGTTGCCAGTTCCAATTTCCTAAAATAATTCTATAAGAACATACTATTACTCTCATTTTTTAAAAAATGGGCTTAGAGAGGTTCATTTATTTATGTAAGGTCGCACAGGGCACTGGCTGTCTAACTGCAAATTCCAGTGGCTTTATTACACCACCACCAATATTGTTTTTAAGTAACAGAAAGAAGGGTACTTATTAAGCATATTTTTGAGCCAATAATTGCTTAGTCTCTATTTAGAAGAGATCATATATCTCTATTAGATTTATGTACATTAAAAAGGTATTTGAAAAATGAATATTTTAGCTCTATAATTTTCAAAAATAATTCAATAATCTTCCACAATTCAGCAAAGGCACTTCAAGAATTGATATCAAGGTTTTGTTCTTAGGAAGTAATATCAGTTCATGCAAAATTATTATACACTTCTTCGAATTCTTGGACAATGTCACATCATCAACAGAACACCTGCTGTCCTATCTCACAAGGGTAACAGGAGAAAGTTCCATAAAAACTTCTCTGTCAATGGGATGAATCTACCACTTATAACATTGCAACATCCACGGTCAGGGCACAAATCACAAGATATTCAGAAGTCTTAATAAAGGGTTTAATATATGCCTCTTGTTATTATTTTACCAAGAGACTCCAATTTTATGCAATTAACTGAAATTTGCATGTAAAACATCAGCTCTCAAAATTAGATGAACTTGGGAATTTCTAGAGTGCTTTCAAATACACTGATACCTGAGCCCTACTCCTAGAAAATCTGATGTGATCAACCTGTGGTGAGCTGGTATCAGGATTTTTAGAGTCTCCTCAGGTGATTCTAATGGCAGCTTTAGTTGAAAATGGTTGGTGTAAAAGAGGAAATATTCACTTTTCCACTTTACAGTCAAAAACACCAAAACCAAACCAAAACAAAACAAAAAAACCCAAAAGCGCCACAGTGGGTTGGTAGGATAGCTTCATTCACTACCAGGGTTTTGTCTACATGTATGGCTACCTATGGACACTAATTTATTTTTAATTTATTTTAAAGATGTGGGGTACAATTCAGGATTAGGTAGATAAGAGGTCATCATATAGGCAAAGTTTAGGCCTCCCTTTGGACCCCACTTTGCTTGGCTTGAGACCAGGTACACTTAATGATGTTATGTGCCCCTTATACTCGGCAGTTTTCTGCTACTGCCAAACTTTTTCTTTTAGTATTATGATAAATGTTCAAGATCTGCTTATGAGTGACAATGTGGTGCTCAGCTTTTTGTTTCCATGATAGATTACTGAGTATAACAGGCTCTAAATCCATCCAAATTGCTGCATAGTTCATAATTTTTTTTTCTCTTTACGACTGTGTAGTATTACATCATGTATATGTACCACATTTTTAAAAACCCAGTCTACTTTTGATGGTCATCATAGTTGGTTCCATAGTTTTGCTATTGTGAATAGTGCTGCAATAAACTTGTGTGTGCAGGAATCTTTTTTAATAGAGTGATTTGATGTCCTCTGGGTATATTCCCAGAAGGGGATGGCTGGGCTGTATAAAAGGCTGATTTTTTTAGATCTTTTAGGAATCGCCACACTGTTTTCCAAAGAGGTTGTACTAGTTTACACTCCCACCAACAGTGTAGAAGCATTCCCTTTTCTCTGCATCCTCTCTAGCATCTGTTGTTTATTGCATTACTGATCATGTCCATCCTGACTGGAATTAGGTGGTATGTCAGTGTAGTTTTAATTTGCATTTCTTTGATGATTAGTGAGGTTGAGCATTTTTTCATGTATCTGTTGGCTGTTAATATGTCTTCTTTTGAGAAGTGTCTATGCATATCTTTTGCCCACTTTTATTTTTAAAAAATTTTTTAAAAATTAAAAAAAATTTTAAATCTTATTTTAAAGATGTGGGGCACAATTCAGAATTAGGTATATAAATGGCCATCGTACAGGTAAAGTTTGGGCCTCCCTTTGGTCCCCACTTTGCCTGGTTTGAGATCAGGTACCCTTATTGTTATGTGTCACTCTCCCCCCTGGCCCCCACCCCCAGCAGTTTCTGGCTACTGCCAATCCCTTTCTTATAGTATTATGGTAAATGGTCAGGGTTTGCTTATGAGTGAGAACATGTGGTACTCTGTTCTTTGTTTCTGTGAAGGTCACTGAGTATGATAGACTCTAAATCCATCCAAGTCACTGAGAAGTCCATATGTTTGTCCTTCTTTATGCTTTTACCCTCTTTTAAATAGGGCTATTTGTTCTTTTCCTTTTGGCACATTTGAGTTCATTGTAGATCCTGGATGTTAGGTCTTTGTCAGGTATAAAGTTGGCAAATATTTTTTCCCATTCTGTGGGTTGTCTCCCAGCTCTCTTGATGGTTTCTTTTGCTTTGCAGAAACTCGTTAGTTTGATGAGGTCTCACTTGTCTATTTTCTCTCTTATGGCATGGGCATTTGGGGTTTTGATCAATGATTGGTTGCCTATTCCAATTTCAATAAGGGTGTCTCCTGCATTTCCTAAGATTGTTATAGTTTGAGGTTTTACGTTTAGGTCTTTGATCCACTCAGAGTTGATTTTTGTGTATGGTGATAGGTAGTGGTCCTCTTCCAATCTTCTGCATGTGAACAGCCAGTTTCCCCAGGGCCGTTTACTAAATAAGCTCTCCTCTCCCCAGTGGTTGTTGATGGAGTCTTTGTCAAAGATGAGCTGGTTGAGAAATTGAGGTTTTGCTTCTGGAATGTTTATCCAGTTCTATTGGTCTATATGCCTGTTCCTGAACTAGTATCAGCCTGTTGTGAATACTGCAGCCTTATAATAAAGTTTGAAGTTTGGAAGTGTGATACCTCCTGCTTTATTTCTTTTGCTAAGAATTGTTTTGGCTATTTGTGGTCTTTTATGTTTCCATATGAATTTCTGTATAGTCATTCCCAGGTCTAAGAAGAATGATGTTGATAATTTAATTGGTATTGCATTGAATCTGTAGATTGCCTTTGGTAGGATGGATATCTTAACAATGTTGATTCTTCCAACCCATGAGCTTGAAATATTTTTCCATTTGTTTTTGTCTTCTTTAACTTCTTTGAGCAGTGTTTTGTAGTTCTCATTGTAAAGTTCTTTCACTTCTCTGGTTAGAAGAATGCTGAGGTATTTCAATGTTTTTGTGGCTATCATGAATGGCACTGTGCTTTTTATTTGGTTCTCTGCCTGTTTGTTGATGGTGTATAAAATGAATGCTACTGTCTTAAGCACATTTATTTTGTACCCTGAGACTTTGCCAAAGTCCTTTATGACATAAAACTTCCAAAATTATATTTAAATAAAACTGATTTTTATTTAATTGCATTTTATGCATTTTAGAGCTATTCTGAAAAAAGGATCAAAAAATAGATATTTCAATAACCTACAGCCTAGTTAGTAAATTCTTACATTTCAGACATGAGGTTTTATTTAAACTTAGTAATCACAGAATATATAAGGCATGGTGTATTAGTGTTTTTCAATATTTTTAATGACAATTAACTGTGAAAACATGTTTTACATATAACCTAATACACAATCTTCTCTCTCTCTCTCTCTCTCACACACACACACACAGACAAGACTGAAACAAAAGTACTGCAAAACAGTATTTACCCTTACAACAGGAGATGCACTCTGACATTTCTACTCTACTTCCTTTCATTAGAAAACACTTTCCTGCCGGGCTCGGTGGCTCAGCCTGTAATCCCGCGCCTTTGGGAGGCTGAGGTGAGTGGATTGCCTGAGCCCGCGGGTTCGAGACCCACCTGGGTAGGCAAGACCTCATCTCTACAATAAAATCAAAAAATTAGCCGGGCATGGTAGCGTGCATCTGTAATTCCGGCTAGTCGGAAGGCTGAGGCGGAAGAATCGCCAGAGCCCAGCAGGTTGAGGCTGCGGTGGCCGGGAGCGGCCACTGCACTCCAGTCTGGGCGACAGAGTGAGACTCCAACTCAAAAAAAAAAAACAAAAAGAAAACACTTTCCTATTAAATTCAGTTCACAACTACTCCTGGAAACTTCTCATATTATAATAGAGAAGGTAAGGGTGTTATTGCTGCTACTTATGCACTACTTAAATATATATCCATAAATCGTGATTTTAGAGGTAGAATAGTTCAATAGCTAACCATGCTCCATTTAGACAACTGGCGATGGGTTATGTAAATTTCATAATTCTGATGGGAGTGTAAGTTTAAATTTTACCAAATGTAGGAAGGAAAAAAGGGAGAATAATAGTTTCATACCTGAATTCTTTTAAAATTACAAAAATGTTTTAAATGCATAATGTTTAATTTCATTGAAGTACTTCCTCATTCACTATTGTAAAATCAGTTAGAAACATTTCCCTGACCAACAATATTTACTTAACCCCAGGCTAAAAAGAATTTTACCTGTAGTAAACTCGAAGTGTCTGGATTTCTTCTTCTAGTTTTTTGTACTGTTGAACTGCAGTTTCTCTGGCTTGTTGCATAGACAACAACTTTGCCTGCAAGTAATTAATATTTTAAGAAATTCAATATTAGTTTTGTGATATGTTAAAATATAGTACTACAGTGTGAATAGGAGTCTTAAGTTTCTGGTAGTTAAGAAGTCTATAAATATTTTTAGTAATGTTTAATAATTTTCCACAAAATACTCTAAATATACTAATAATATAAATACTAAATACATGCACATATTAAATTTAGCAACTTTGTTCATTACTGAACTTCAACCTTATTTATCTGTATCATCAGATATATGCCCTTCTGCAATGTTTAACTTTATACACAGAATTCAGAATGTAGAGCATGGGTACAGAGCAATATCTAGAGTAGAGATAAGCACAATGGGTGTTTCACATACAGATTTAATGTGGCTCCACTGCCTGATCATACTAGATTTTCTTTTAACTTTATTAATAGCAAAACTCAGAAAATTCTAAATATGTTGTCAAGCCATCTTTGATAGTTAATGTGGAAGAAAAAATACAAGACTACAACCTGATTCTTACAGATATGATTTAACTTTTTCAATTCTTTATCGGCAGGCAGGGAAAAATCCTAAAGGACTAATGGTAGCAACCCCGAATGTTAGAGATATTTTTTTAGAGGGATGTTATCGTTCCTCTTTTACAGTAATTTTTGAGTTTTAAAACATTGGGAGCTAGTTTTTCAACAGGGCCCAGAGTGGTAATTTAAAAATACCTTGCCACCCTCCCACCATCAGTCCTATTGAATTTTACTCAACATCCAAAAAGTTTTCAACATAACTTTTAAGATATGGTACTGGCAAGTCAGGCTTTAGTGTTGGTTATTCCAAGTTTAATTTGCATGAAACGATTATCTTTCCCTTTGTTTTAAATGATGTTTGATAGATAGCAAAGAGAAAAATGTTGTCACAAACCTCACAAATTAGACCACTGACAATAACTGAAAAGTAATTGAAAGCTTGGAAGCAGAAGTTCAGAATTTTGTTGAATTCACATGATTTCACTGGAATTATTTTTTTGCATAAGAATGCAGTTATAAGAAAAATAGTGAAATCCTGATTACAGAAAAATTAAATCATTGTAATAAAAGTGAACATTATACAATGCCACTTTTCTCTTTTAATAATAGAGAATTATAAAGACATGCAACAGCTGAGACTTTTGCATATAAGTTTAGGCATTAAGATATTAATTTATTCTCTGTCTGAACTAGCAATTCTACCAAAGAGTTTCTTTGTAATTTAAGATGTTTGACTGCTTATTTTAACATGCCATATTCCGTAATTATAGATGAAACATTTTCGAAAATACGGGAAAAGTATCTAAAAAAAATAGGTGGCTGGCTATTAATGTCAATAGTTGAAAGCTTTTTCAATTTTCAGTATATCATAAAATGTGATTCAAATGGGAACCTGGAAGACACAGATATCCACTATGACCAATGGCAAGTCAAAAGAATCACAAAAAAGAACGTATCATATTCGAATTATATAACTTCAGACATCCTGTTGCATATATTTAAGAAATTTCAAATTGAACTGGTAATAGATAATTTGCTAAATAAATATATGCTAGTGCTAAATATGTGCAAATACTAAAATAAGATGATAGTTTTGAAGTTGTTTTTTTTTAAACTGGGCACTTCTGCAAATAAACAAAAACCAAAGAAATAAACAACATTCATGTAGGAAAGTAACAAAATATAGCTTTTGCCTAGAAATTTTCATAGTAAAATTGGGGTTGTTAGAATTTTCCTTAAATTCCTATACTTCAGGTAATTAGACATTTCACTTTCTATCCCCATATTTAGTTGTTTATGAAGATTTGGTACTGCTTCATAACAATTCACTCATTTTCTTAATTCCCAATATCCAATCTGGTGACTATATCCAAAGCTATTATAAAATTTCTGAGTGTACAACCCTCTTACTTTATCAGATAAATGCTTATCTGGCCAGCATTTCTTTTGAGGGAAAGTACCCTTACCCTGTGCTATAGTGATCCTGTTTAGTCCTTGTGGCAAGTATGAACTTCATCCCCCATCACCTCAGGTATACAATCTAGACTGTTCAATCAGAGTACTATATCCCACTAGCCCCGAAAGTAAACTTAATAGGGATGACACCATTTCTACTCCTGGATCCATATATGCCAGAGAACAGATCCAGATCCACTTCTTGGACTTTCAGCATAGATAAATCCTTTTCTCGGCAGGAGATGGGGGGCATCCAATGGAGACTTAGGCTAGTTTGAGTTGGATATCAGTTACATGCATTGTAAAAACACTTAATTAATTTAAATTGTATTTCCAAGATTTTTTTTTGAAAGCAGGATTTATTGAGAAGATAGAGAAGCTCCCACAGTGGGAGAGGACTCAAAGGGGTTACCCCCCCCACCAAGATTCATTATTATCATTCTCCACCACACTTCAAGTCAAAGATAAATTTCATACCAAAAACATTAAGGAAATTAGCAAACAAGACAGTTTTCCCTGCATCATATTTCCAGCAACTACTTTTATAAAAACTGTATGCACTCATTCATGTGTTAACTCACAAAAACAAATGCATACATTAAACAAAAACTAACAAAATTCAGTGTAGCAGAATATACAATGTACAGTGAATCTCCCACCTCCAGCCCTCAGTACTACAAATCCTCTTTCCTGAGATTATCAGTTTAGTTTGTTGTATATCCTTTCACAGATTATCTATACATACATAAGCATGTATGGATATATGCAAATACATGTACCTATTTACAAAATTGATAGTTTTTTATATATGCTTAGAAACATTGCTTAAAATTGTCTTCAAAAACTGCTATTTTGTATCAGATTATTTTTTTAAAAATCCTCCATCCCATCCCAAATGTCACACTCAGTGGTTACCCTCCTTTTCTTCCTTTCTAGACCCCAAACAAAACACTTGGGTGTTCACCATTTAAGAATATTTTATACTTTTAGCATACTATTATAAATGATAATATACTTTATTGTTACAGGTTTTTAAACTTTATATAGGTGATACTCTACATATTTTACAGATATTAGCTTTTTTGGTCCATACTCTACTTTTGATGCTGAGTCATATAGACACATGTATTCATTCTTATATTTCTCTTATACACGTATGCAGGCATTATACATATATTTGGACTTATTTTTACATATTAGTTCATGTTTTATGTTTAGAATCCTTTTTCTTTGTTTCTCTTTTTTCCCCTTAGACTTATGTTGGATTAATATTTCTATATTCCCCTTTATACTATACAGTTTAGAATGTATATATTTATATTATATCTTAACATTTTTGATAAAACTACTTAAGATATATTTTTTGGAGCAAAGTATACAGTGAGTCAGAATTACTATATATAATCATAATTTTAGGTAAACATTTTACATAAGTGTAACACTTTTTTCTTCCTATAGTAATATTGTTAGGGAACATTTTATCAAAGTAAAACATGCAATATAAGTATACACATGGATTTTCAAAGTCGGGCTTACTGAGTTATGATCTACACAAAGTAAAAGTTCACTCATTTTCAGTATACAGTCTATATAGTCATGGAAAAACCATCACAATCAAGATATAGAGTATTCCTGTTATCGCAAAATGTTCCCACATGTAACACTGCAGTCAATGACCACCTTTTACTCCAGCTCCTGGCAATCACCAATGTGATTTTTATCCCTATTGTTTTTCTTTCTCAAATGTTAAATAAAAGGAATCATACAATATATAGTCTTTTGAGTCTGGTTCCTTTCACTTAAACGTAATGCTTTTGAGATTCATCCATATTACTACACATATCAGTAGTTAATTCCTTTATATCAATGAGTAGTATTCGATAGTATGGATGTGGCACAATCTGTATATTTATTGCAGACATCTGGCTTATTTACAGTCTTTGACAATTACTAATAAAGTTCCTATAAATATCTACATATAGGTCACTTTGTTTAAATACACCTTCATTTATCTTGGGTATTTACCTAAGAGTAGAATTACTGGGTCCTATGGTAAGTTTCTGTTTAGGTGCTTTATATAGTTATACGTTTTATTTAAAAAACTGCCAAGTGTTCTGCCTACATTGATACTACTTTAAAGCATCTATGCCTAATTACAATACCAATGCCACTTGCTGAGTGCCTACTATGGGTTAGGCAATATGCCAAGTGTTTAAAATATATGCTATACTCTGTCCTTATATATATATAAGGACATATATTCCCCCCAATTGTTTACAGACACATAGAAGCCCATATATATAAACATATATACAGTATATATGTGTGTGTGTAGTAATGTGTGTGTATTTCACACACAAAGTTCTGGGTGAAACAAGAGAATCAAATTATTATTTGATAAAAGAGTTACTGTTTTAATAAAGAAAGTTCACAGAATAATAATAATAAAAATAATAACAGAGTGTGTTTTACATCTTCAGTGTTCTCTTACTATACCTTAAGTGATTGAAAAAAAGGTTGGTTAGCTGATGGCATTATAGCTAAATATCCCATTATACACCTATCTTGATACCAGTTTTGAACAATGTCATCTAAACAGGAAAACCATTTATACTGGCACTATATTGGAAATGAAATACATTGTTTCCTTATATTTTAATCTAGCAACTTGAAAAGACAAAGAAAGGACTAATCTGATCACATCATTGAACATTATTTGTTATGGATATTGTGGAAAAACCACTTTTATCTCCCTCTAAAATCTTGTTATATTTGGTTTCAATGCATTTTTAATAATAATGGTCTGGTATAGTTAAACCTTTCTTTGATAACTCCAAAGAAGCACATAGCACAAATTATAGTACCAAACTTTTAGTCTTCAAAAGGATCTTAGAGGTGATATAGTATTCTTCTTTTATAGATGAGGAAATTATTGCTAATACAACACTTGGAAATAATTTAAGGTTTCATAGCTGATTAGAAGAGACGTTGGAACTAGAATACAAGTATCCAGAAAACACAGCTTATTTTACCATATAAGATCACATTTCAATATGGCATAATTTAATATGTATGCTAATTTTTAAAATAAACTTATTTTGGAAAGTAATTATAATTATATATAATTTTGCTACACAATTAAACACATCTATAAGATATCTAATTGGATATCTTTAAACAATATGTCTAATTAAACAATTGCTTGAACAATATGACTATAGTCCTCCTAGAGTTTTAATTTTGTAACCTCAGAAGAAGGTGAAGAACCTCGTGGAAAAGAAACATAGCTAAATATCTTATACAAGGATATCTTAAAAAAATAATGGTAGAAGCAGAAATCAAAACATTCATACACAGAAATGAGCAGTGGGTAGAAGCCATGGAACAGAGAAAGAGAGAGTAGAGGGTAGTATGCCAGAAAGATAGTGCAACCTAGTGACTAAGAGCATGATCTTAGAAACAGAATGACTGGGTCCCAGCCTGGCTTCATTACTCACACACTGTCCTATGTTGGCAAGGTAGTAAATCTTTTTGTGCCTCAATTTCCTCCCGTACAAAATGGAGTAACGGTACTCTATGTCTTAGAGGGATGATTTTAGAAAAAAAAGTTAAAATCTGTAAAACTCAAAATAGTGCCTGGCACATAGTAAATGCTTCATAAGAGATTAGTATATAAATAGTAAGAAAATACAAAATAGCTTAGTCACTCAGCAGATGAGGAAACAGTGAAGATCTGCTGTAAAACTAGTGAAGAAAATAAAAACCCAGAGTGTATCTGGCGTGGATCCTGAACACCTTTCCACATACTGAAAGATGTTTGAGTTCCATTGAAGTCTTGTTGCTGATGTTCTTCCTCATAAGTCTATTTATCTTTACCAGAAGATTTTCATTGACCGATGTTGGGAGCCGACCACAGAGGCCCACTGAGTGTTAGGGATCAGGAAGAGCCGTTGACCCCGAGACCACTAGGATGTGTTCGGGAGCTACTGACCCCATTTCCTCCCCTCTACTCAGCACTAACCAGATTAAGCTCCTGTGAGCTCAAAACATAAAAACTCTGAGACCGAGATGAACACAAGCTAACTTTAGAAGCTCATTGCCCCCATTCTTCCGCAAACTGCAGTTTTGGCTTTCACACAACTTATAATTCAAACTCGTGTCACATTTAAGAGCCTTAGTATTGGTCACAGGCTTCTGGATCATGATCTTAGGATTTATTGAAGGTGTAAATTGTAGAATATAGTTTTAGAAGACAGCCATTTTGTTGAAAGAATGCAGCTGGGTTACTTGCAGGTAGCCCACTGTGAACTTTGGACTGGGCCACATTCCAAACATTCTGGGATGGGCCACTTTCGTTTGTAAAGTAAATACTTAAGCTTCTATAGAATTGTTTAACTTGGCATCAATCAATCAGCTTAGGATGAAAAAGGTTTATAGAATATGTCAGTCACAGATTAGGTTATCCTTTGTTATGGGATTTTAAGATTATCATATGAAAAGGGTTTAAAGGCAATCATTGATTAAGTTTTCATGGATTAAGGTTTCTGGTGGGTGGGGGATGCCCCTCCCACATCTGACTTTGTGTATAAAAGACCCGTTGTAATTCCCAATATCACACATTGCTTCTGCACTAGACTGGAGTCCAGTCTCTTTCTTTCTCTCTTCTTCCCCCCAATCGCCGATGCCATCTCCACCTTTGGGATACCCTGAACCCGGCTGGAGCTGGTCTCCAGCAGACCAAGGTAATCAGCACATTTTTCCTGTTCTTTCTCATAAATCATATAATTTCCCTTCCCAACAAAATTAGTATATTCATGCACCACATAACAATGTTTCAGTCAATGATGGACCACACATGTAACTGTAGTCTCATAAGATTCCCTACCATATTTTTACTGTACCTTTTCTAGGTTTACATATGTTTAGATACACAAATACTACTGTGTTACTATGGCTCATAGCATTCAGTACAGTAACATGCTGTAGATTATAGCCCAGGAACAATAGGCTATAGCAAACAGCCTAGGTGTATCGTCAACTTTACCATCTAGGTTTCTGTAAGTACACTCTACATTGTCATACAACAATGAAATCACCTAATGATGCATTACTCAGAACATATTTCTGTTTTAAGTGATATATACTGTATACAAAATGTGACATTTCTCAAGAATCTCCTTTTAACATGTATATTGGGATTTCAAAGACCACTTTTAAAAAGGGAAAACATTTTCAAGACTTGATTTTAAGAGATACTTTTCATTATGCATAGTTTAAGATGAATGCTGTTAGCTGGGCTCGGTGGCTCAGCCTGTAATCCCGCGCCTTTGGGAGGCTGAGGTGAGTGGATTACCTGAGCCCGCGGGTTCGAGACCCACCTGGGCAGTGAGACCACATCTCTACAATAAACAAAAAAATCAGCCAGGCGTGGTAGCACATGCCTGTAATTCTGGCTACTTGGAAGGCTGAGGCGGAAGGATCACCGGAGCCCAGCAGGTCACTGCACTCCAGTCTGGGCGACAGAGTGAGACTCCAACTCAAAAAAAAAAAAAAAAGATGAATGCTCTTTATTATTAATACCAATACCAGCATTTATTAAAATACTATTCAGTGATATGTGGTTTATAACACTTAAGCTATAACGTATTATCTAATTTGAGATGGTAGAAGCTTGAATACTTTCACTGAATGATTAAATATTATTTCTATCATTTTAAAAGTGAGGAAAGGAGACGGGGCAAGATGGCGACGGCATAGGTGAACTTGTGAGATTCTCTGAACGTGAGTTCCCAAAAAGGCTATCACTTCGCTACCCCCATCCCCCAGCCCACCACCAACCGCGCTGGGGGCAGGCCCGGGAACTTCAGTCCCACGCAAGGCCAGATATTGCGCCCCCGCCCCACTGCTGCCGTTCTACTCGTGTGTGGAAGTCTCCGGTCCCAGCCCCCTCCAGATCCCTCCCCGGCTGCATTGTCTCCAGCCCGGGCACCCGGCATCAAGCCGCCGGTCACACAGGGAGGCTCTGGGCACCCGCCCCTCAGAGACGCTGGTTCCATTTCTGGCTGAATTCCTCTGTTGGGTCCCAGTGCCACTCTCGCTGTCTAGAGCCTGCCCTTTGGAACTTTGGAGCTCTGGAACTCCGGGTCCACCCTGGCTGAGGCACTCAGCGTGAGACCCCAAATCAGAGGACCCAGACAAGCGGAGAAAAACAGATCTGCTTAACTGCCTTGCCATTCTCCAGGAAGAGACTTCC
>NW_007231884.1:6066-17379 GCF_000164805.1 Carlito syrichta | reverse complement strand
GTTGCATTGCTTTTTAAGCTTTAGTCATAAGTTATTTACCTAGACCAATGTCTAGAAGAGTTTTCCCTAGGCTTTCTTCTATGATTTTTATGGATTCAGGTCTGACATTTAAGTCTTTAATTCATCTTGAGCTAATTTTTATATATGGGGAGAGATGGGGATCAAGTTTCACTTTTCTGCATGTAGCTATCCATTTATTGAATAGAGTATCTTTTCCCAAGTGTACGTTTTTGTCTGCTTTGTTAAAGATCAGTTGGTGTAGGTATTTGGGTTTATTTCTGAATTCTCTATTCTCTTCCATTGGTCCATATGTCTGTTCCTGTACCAGTACCATGGTGTTTTGGTTGCTACAGCCTTCCTTGTAGTGTAGTCAGGTCATAGGATTCCTCCAGCTTTGCTCTTTTTGCTTAGGATTGCATTGGTGATTCTGGCACTTTTTTGGTTTAATTTTAAGATTGCTTTTTATAATTCTGTGAAAAATGATGTTGATAGTTTGATAAGGATTGTGTTGCATCTGTAAATTACTTTGGGTAATATGGTAATTTTTATGAAGGGGGACCCCCTCAAAAACCATAAATTATTTGTTAAAAATTGTGCATTTATTCTTACACATTTAAACTTCAGTCACCTTCAAACTACTCTCGGTTTGACGCAATACACCTACTAAGATGATTTTCTACTGCTCAAAACAGTTTTTGAATTCATCCATTTTGATGCCTTTTAGAGCTTCTGCCATTTTTTATTTCACCTCTTCCACATTGGCAAAACATTTCCCTTTGAGGACTTTTTTCATCTGGAGAAACAACTAAATGTCATTCAAGGTGAGATCAGGTGAATAGGGAGGGTGGGGCAAAGGGGTCATGTGATTTTTGGTCAAATACTCAGTGTGGTCCGGGCAGGTGTGTTTGTAAATCACCCATCATAAAATGGGCAAATTTATTGAAAGAATCTCCAAAGAAAAAGAAAAAAATCGCTGGGCTTGGTGGCTCAGCCTGTAATCTCACGCCTTTGGGAGGCTGAGGTGAGTGGATTGCCTGAGCCCGCGAGTTCGAGACCCACCTGGGCAGCGAGACCTCATTTCTACAATAAATCAAAAAAATTAGCCAGACGTGGTAGCGTGTGCCTGTAGTTCCAGCTACTTGGGAGGCTGCGGAGCCCAGCAGGTCGAGGCTGTGGTGGCTGGGAGCGGCCACTGCACTCCAGTCTGGGCGACGGAGTGAGACTCCAACTCAAAAAAAAAAAAAAAGAAAAAAACCACGGAAGCTGAGTGCAGCCTCTTATAACACTAGCTGGTTGCCGGATGCCAGTGGCTTCCTAGAACACTTATTTAGTGAGGGAAGCCTGTACTACAAAGGGCCTGTACTACAAACTATTTTCTCCAGAAAATAATTTCATTTTTTTTTGAGGTTCCCTCTCATACAATGTTGATTCTTCAAACCCATGAGCATAGACGGTTTCTCCATCTGTTTGTGTCCTCTACAATTTTTTTCATCAGTGTTTTGCAGTTCTCCTTGTAGAGATCTTTCATTTTTTGGGTAAATATATTCCTAGGCATTTTAACTTTTGACTGCTATTGTAAATGGAATTGCGTGATTCTCAGCTTGGTCCCTATTGATGTATAGTAGTTCTACTGATTTGTGTGTGCTGATTTTGTATTCTGAAACTTTACTAAATTCATTTATCAAGTCCAGGAGTTTTTTGGAGGAGTCTTTAGGATTCTCTAGGAATAAAATCATATCATCAGCATGTAGACATAGTTCAGTTTCTTCTTTTCCAATCTGTATGCCCTATAGAATTTGGATGTGAGTTCATCAGGTGCTGGACTATTATCTGTTGGGAGACGTTTAACTGCCATTTAAATCTCATTACTCCTTATTGGTGTGATTTAGATTTTTTTTAAAGGGGCATTAAAAACAAAAACAAATAAAACCTCCAAACACTTGTCCAGATTCCTTTTTAGAACAGATGGGTTCTTGACATACAACTAGAAGTATTCAGCAGAGATTAGTTGCCTATGGTTTTGGGACTCCATTTCTTCTAAATGTTTGCCTGGTTCAGCCGCAAGCAGGTAAAACCTGTGACACTCATTTGTTCTCTCTCTGTTCTTTATTTCTCCAAGATTTTTTATATTTATTTATTTGTTTATATATTTATTTTTGAGTCAGGGGGTCTCACTCTTTTGCCCAGGCTGGAGTGCGTGATATCTATGACACAGCTCATAGCAAACTTGAACCCCTGGTCTCAGGCAATCATTCCACCTCAGCATCCTGAGTAGCTGGGACTACAGGCCCATGCCATCTCACCTGGTCAATCTTTTGACTTTTGTAGGGATGAGATTTCACTATATTGCCCAGGCTGGCTTGTTTGTTTGTTTGTTTTAAAAGAGGAATTGCTATGTTGTCCAAGCTGGTCCAAACTCCTGGCCTCAAGCAAGCCTTGGCCTCCCAAAGCACTGGGACTACAGATGTGAGCCCCTGTGCCCAGCCCAGATGTTTCTCTTGAAGAAGTTGGTAAGCAAATGCTGGGGACACACACCCCTAACTTCACCATGCAAGAGACCCTCATTTCATGGACTTGAATGTGCAGGGAACAAAACTTCATTATCTCACAAATGGGTTCAATTCCTGTTCTGAGTCCACATCCCACCAGGGTGCAGAAACAGCATCTCTCAGGATTCAGCTTCCTCATGTGGGAGTTCATTTCTCCATGGCAAGGCCAGGCAGGGCCTGTGGGGCCCACTTCCAGGAATGGATCGGGGAACGCTTTGGGCTGCAGATAGCAGACAGCAGGACTAAAGTGGGGGCCACATAGTGGCCCAGGCCATTCCCCCGCAATTCACCTAGAAACACCCGTGAGAAGCCCTTATGCTTGGGTCTGCAGGAAGATGGAGGAAGCATGGCTTCTGTGTGATGCTGATGGGCCAGCCCGCAGGGGCCCAGGCATCCCTGCACTCCCTCACTGAGGACGCCAGCTTGCAGAGTGGATTAGGGTCCATGTGCGCCAGGCACTAACAAAAGGCCCTGTGTCCCTGCGTGGAAGGGTCCATCATGTTGCCCCCGGGTTTTGGGACTGAGGCTGGAAATTCAGCCTTTGTCCTGGATGACTCTTCCCAAACAATGTAATCATTGTTATTTTTCCACATAGAGACTGGCTCTTGCTATATAGCCTAAGCTGGTCTCGAACTCTTGGCCTCAAATGATCCTCTCACCTCAGCCTCCCAAAGTGCTGGGAAGACAGGCAGGAGCCTCTATGCCTGACCCCAACTTAATCTAGAGAGAAGGAAACAGAGGCCCAAAGAGGCAAGACCTTGATGGGACCATGCAGCCAGGAAGGGGTGGAGTCAGAATTCAAACCCGGGAGGAAGTCAGGATGCAGATGCCAGGGACCCTGCCCCCAAGTCAGCCCATGCACCTGTGTTTCTCTACAGAAGGAGGGTCTCAGGACAGAGTTAAAAGTGTCGACACCCCACCCAGTTCCCACACTCAATTTGGTCATGACCAGACTTTTCTCCAAAGGGCCAGAGGATAAATGTGTTGACTTTCCATGCCATACAAACTCAGTGGCCAGGACTGCACATGTGATGGGTGTGGCCATGTGCCAATAAAACTTTATTAGTACAAATAGCAGCTCTACACAGACAAACCCTTGTACATGCATAATCAGAGCAGCTCCCATCACAGCACCTAAAGGTGGACACAGCCAGTGTCCATTGGAGGATGGAGGAGAAACACATATAGCTCTGTATGCACAGGTGACCTGAACATAGGAGGGAGGCCCTGACACAGGTCATGGCGTGGACAACCTCAGACACATGGTGCTGAGGGAGGGAAGCCAGACACAGAAGGCCATGTCATGTGTGACTTCAGTGAGAGAAACGTCCAGGACACGCAAATCCAGAGATATGGTGAATTTGTGGGCATTGGGGGTGGGGAGGGGATGGGGGTGGCTGTTGAGGGGATGGGGTCTTCTTTTGAGGGATGACAATGTTCTGGAACTAAATAGAAGTTATTAACTCTAAAACTCAGGAGATCTGTCAGGCATGGGGGCTTTCACCTGTCATCCCAGCACTTTGGGAAGCTGAAGTGGGAGGATCGCCTGAGCCCAGAAGTTCAAGACCAGCCTGGGCAGCACAGCAAGACCCCATCTCTACATAAAATGAAAAAAATGAGTGAGGCATGGTGGCGTGTCTGTAGTCCCAGCTACTCTGAAGGCTGAGGTGGGAGATTCACTTGAGCAGAGGAGTTGGAGGCTGTGGTGAGCTGTGATCCAGTCACTGCACTCCAGCCTCAGCAACAGAGAGAGACCTTGTTTAAAAAGAAAAGGAAAAGGGTCTGTTCCATCCACCCCGGGATCTCTGCTTGAACATCAGTGCAGGTCAGGTGTGTCCACTCGGTCAGTGGGGCTGAAAGGCCTAGGGTTTTATTTTTGGTTTGCAAGGTGGTGGTTGCACAACATTATGAATGCACAAAATGTCCCTGAAGTGGGTCCTCTCATATGATTTTTTTTTTTGAGTTGGAACCTCACTCTGCTGCCCAGGCTGGAGTGCAGTGGCACTCTCATGGCCACCGCAGTCTCTACCTAGTGGGCTCAGGCGATTCTTCTGCCTCAGTCTCCCAGTTAGCTGGAACCACAGGTGCCTGCCACCATGCCCGGCTAATTTTTTGATTTCTTGTAGAGACGAGATCTTGCCAAGTTGCCCAGGCTGGTCTTGAACTCCTGGACCCAGGCAATTCTCTTGCTTCAGCTTCCAAAGTGCTGGGATGACAGGTTTGAACCACCACACCTGGCCATGATTTTCTTACTAACATTGTCTTTTTTCTAGCTTACTTTACTGTAAATACAGCATATAATATGCATAGCATACAAAATATGTGTTAAGCAACTGTGGTGTTTTTGTTTGTTTGTTTGTTTGTTTTTTGAGTTGGAGTCTCACTCTGTCGCCCAGGCTGGAGTGCAGTGACATGCTCATTGCCACCACAGCTTCAACCTTCTGGGCTCAGGAGATCCTTCCACCTCAGCCACCCATGTAGCTGGAACAACAGGTGCATGCCATCACGTCTGGCTAATTTTTTTGCTGTACTGTAGAGATGAGGTCTCACCATGTTGCCCAGGCTGGTCTTGAATTCCTGGACTCAGGCCATCCTCTCGTCTCTGCCTCCCAAAGTGCCGGAATGACAGGCATGAGCAACCACACCTGGGCTCACCTCAATTAAAAAAAAAATTTTAAGCAAGTCGGGTCAAGTGTGCTGGCTCATGCCGTCATCCCAGCACTTTGGGAGGCCACTTGAGCCTGGGAGTTCAAGACCAGCCTGGGCAGCACAGCAAGACCCCAACTCTACAAAAAATAAAGCTGGGTTTTGTCACAGGCCATGATTTGCTAACACCTGACCTAACTCAGGGTCCTTCAGCATCTCCTGGCCTCAGGCTGGACTTGGGCTCCACCCTCGAGCCCCCATCCACACACCCACGCTCACCTGAACACCACACCCCATCCCTGTCTCCTGTCTTGACCCCATGTAACCCTCAACTCCCCCCTCACTCCACCAGCCAACACAGCAGAAACCCCCGGGGGCTTCGGGAAGACACCTGTCCAGCTTCCCAGAGAATGTGACATGGCGGCAAGGCCAGTCACCCAGGCAAAATGATGTCTTTTCATGTGGTTCATCATGTGCTTGGTCATCACACACTGCAAATCCTGCCATCACAGGTGATGATGAAGCTGCCATGGCCTACAGTCACACTGCCATTCTCATCCTCATTATGGCACCTGCTCATAGCCATGGTGCATTGGCTTCGAAACACCAGGTCCACATGCAGATGTCCTTGCAGCTGGGCACACCTGGGTACAGAGAGCGGCCAGGACTGGGTTGTTTTGGTTTTCTTGCCCCTTTCCTCAGCCAGAAGCCAGGCGTGAACATGGCCGCCATGTCAGAATCCATCTTCCTGTATCCTGTAAAGACCTCAGGGAAGCTTTAGGACAGTTCTGCAGAGACATCCCCGGAGGACCAGCCTGGGTCCTGGTCCTTTGCACCAGGAATTGGCAAACTACAGCCCCAGGGCCAAATCTGGCCCTCTGTTGTTGTTAATAAAGTTTTATTGGTACAAAGCCATGATCATTCATTCATGTATCACCTGCATCTGCTTTCACATGATAGCAGCATCATCAAGATTGTGAATGTCCTGTAATAAACCACTTCCTGCTAAAAAAACCTCAAGTGGCTGGGTGTGGTGGCTCACATGTGTTATCCCAGCACTTTGGAAGGCAGAGATGAGAGGATTGCCTGGGCCCAGGGGTGACAGACCAACCTGGTGAGACCTTGTATCTACAATAAATAAATAAATAATCAATTATGGTGGTGCGCACCTGTAGTTCCAGCTACTTGGGAGACTGAGATGGAAGGATCCCCTGAGCCCAGCAGGTGGAGGCTGCAGTGGATGTGAGTGTGCCTCTTCACTCCAGCCTGCATGACAGACTGAGACTCCAATTCAAAAAAACCTAAAAAAAAAGACTTGAAGTGGTTTCTGTTTCAGACTTTGATCTCTGACCAATACATGGCCTTGGGAAACATCAGCATCGACACGTCCATGGAGCCAGACATGAGTGCAGCCACAGAAAGATAAATGTGACTGTGGAGACTGAGTCATGTCCCTCAGCAATGGCCACATCCACCGCCAGTGGGAGGTGGTGGCAGGCACAGCTTTGGGTACCTGATCTCAAACCAGGTACAGTGGGGACCAAAGGGAGGCCCAAACTTTACCTGTATGATGTCCACTTGTATACCTAATCCTGAATTGTACCCCACATCTTTAAAATATATAAATATTTTAAAAATTAAAAAATATAAAAAAGCAATGGCAAAAGGAACATCGCAGATGTAACTTTTTTTTACTTCTAAGAGTCGGAGTATGGCTCTGTCTCCCAGGCTGGAGTGCAGTGATGCAGTCACAGCTCACTGCAGTCTCGACCTCCTAGGTTCACGCAATCTTCCCACCTCAGCCTCCCAAGTAGCTGGGATACAGGCACAGGTCACCATACCCAGATACTTTATGTATTTTTTACTGAGATGGGAGTCTTGCTCTGCTGTCCTGGCTGGTCTCAAACTCCTGGGCTCAAGCAATCCTCCCACCTCGGCCTCCTGAATAGCTGTGGTCTCAGGTGTGAGACACCGGGCCCAGCTCTGTGGATGTGATTAGGCTAAGGATGGTGGGATTATGGGGAGATTATCCTAAATTATCTGCATGGACCCTGAGTATCTTCACAAGGGTCCTTGTAAGAGGGTGGCAAGAAGGTCAGGACTAAGTAGACACACAAGGCCAGAAGCAGAGGTCGCAGGGGTGAGAGAAGTGTTGCTAGCCACGGAGTCAGGAGGCTGGGAGGGGGATTCTCCCCCAGGCTCTGCCAGGGAGCCAGTCTGCTGTCCCACCGGAGGTCTCCAGACACACAAGGAGATGCCGGTGTTGTGTGCACCCCCAAGTGTGTGAACACGTGTTCCAGCAGCAGGGGGAGCCTGACACAGGAAGACCGAGCTGGGTGGGAGGGGCCGCAGAGAGGAGCCCCTTTCCATGAAAACAGCATTCCCAATGGAGGCAAGAAAAACACACGTGTTGCATGTATGACACAGGGCATGCGTGCATGTTACAGATGCCATATGCTATACACACTGTAGACACGTATATGTTATATACGTGCATTACAGATGATATATATTTAACATGTATGTCATATATGCTGGCTATACAAGACAAATGCGTTGTACGTGCACTACATGTGTGCCACACACACACATGCATGTCATGTCACAGCTGGTATTATGCATGTTATGTGTTGCATGCGTGGTGTCACATGTAACACACTATACACGTGTATGCTACATATGTGCCATGTGCCACATGCATGCCTTGTGTGTCGTAAGTTTCGTGCACATAACATGAGCTATGCATGCGTTTTCCGGAAGGAAGAGCGCGGCTGTCCCGAGGCGTGAAGAGTGAGGTCGTAGCGAGCGTTGGGCGGCGGGCAGGGCCTTCAAAGCACACCCCGATGCCCAGACTCCCCCCACCCCCGGCTTCTCACCCCTTCCTTTATTTCGCGAACGAACCGGAGACTGCCTCAATCAGAGGAGTCCCACCCTGGAGGAGGCCTCCCTCCGCCCCGGAGACCTTCCCTCCGCGCCGGGAAGGCTGCTGGGACCGGGCGCAGGACCCCTTCGCCAGGGCTCGGCGTGGAGGTGTCTGTCCCGGCGGCGGCGTCCTGGGCGCCGAGGCCCCGCCCCGCAGCCAGATGTGTCTCCAGACGTCGCCAAACGCCCGCGGGGCTTGAGACTCCCGGGCCAGAATGAGACGTGGGGCCATCGCTGTGGCCCGAGGACCAGGGCGAGCCGAGACGGTCACGAGCTCCACGCGCCGCCCTGGTCCGCGGAGGGAGCGTGGGACCCCATGGCGCAGGGGCCGCTGTGGCTCTCCTGACACCGAGGCCCGCCCCCCGCCGACTCCCCTTACCCCCACGTCTCCCACGAAAAGTCCAGGAGGAGCGACGGTTGCAGGCGCTGCGCACTGCGGCATTATGCTCTGCAGTTGGGATGGTGGAGCGATGGCGGTAGAATCCGGCGTCACACTCCCCCTCCAGAGGACGCTAACCCCAAATTTGGGGTTCTAGCATCCGCTGCGGGCCCGGGATGGGAGCCGGCTCACCGCTGTGGCAGGACGCTGTGAGGGCAGGACCACAGTGGTCAGTCAGGGTCACCAAGGGCACTAGGGAGCCATGGGAGACTTTGGAGCTGGGGAGAGCAGCACTGCTCAAATGTCCACTGAGGCTGGAGCTGCTGGGTTTGGAGGGCTGAGGGGTGGAGTTGGCAAGGTGTTTTGACAGGATGAGCAACTGGAATGAAGGGGTGCAGTGACGGGTGGGAACAGTGTACCAGAATCTGGATTATGGCCCTGCACGTGAAAGACAACGAGAAAGAAAAAGAGAAGGAGGGAGGAAAAAGATGGGAAGGAGGGAGAGGACAACCTGCCAATCCTGGAAATATGTTGGGTGCACGCCACCCTAAGGCTGGTCTGAGAGGCAGGCTCCTCCTGGGCCACACCCAGGATCCTGGCCACACCCCGAATCTCTTCAACCACACCTCCAGGTCTAACCACACCCACCAAGGCCCCTGGCACACCCCCGGCCCCCTTCAGCCACACCTTCAGCTCTGACCACATGCACCCGGTTCCTGGCCACACCGCAATCTTTCAGCCGCACCTCCAGATCTGGCCACACCCAACAAAGCTCCCTGGTCACTCCCCCAATCTCTCAGCCACAGCTCCAACTGACCACATCCCCAACCTCTTCAGCCACACCCCTAGCTCTGGCCACTCCCTCTCTGCAGCCACGCCTCCCACTGACCAAACCCACTCGGGCCCCTGGCCACACCCCCGTCTCTGCAGACACACCGCAGCTCTAGCCGTGCCCTCACTCTCCAGTACACCTCCAGGCCCCACCCCCAATCTCTTCAGTCACAACTCCAACTCTGGCCACGCCCACCCAAGCTCCCCGGCCACGCCAGCTCAGACCTCCTAGCCACACCCCCACGCCCTTCGGCCACACCCACAGACTGCCACGGGCATTTAGTCCCGGCTCACCTCCACCAGCCACAGTCAAGCCTCCACACCCTGAGCCCAGCCTGCAGGCTTCTAGCCAGGTCCCCTGACTTCCAGGTCAGCCCCCAAGGCCCTTCCCCACAGGCTACTGCCCCACAGCACTCTCAGGCCCGGAGACCTGGGTCCCCGGGAGTCGGCCTTGCCCCAGGCCACGGCCACCAACCAGACCACGCCCCGAATCACCGCCGCCCACGCCAACCCACACCAATCCCGCCCCAGACCTACAGGCTCTCGCCCTGCCCCAGGCCCCCCCGCAGGCCCCGCCCACATGAGGTCCCGGTCCCAGCCCTCCTGCTCCACGTCCCGCATGAAGGTCTCGAATCGCAGGTCTTCTTCCAACGCCAGCGGCTTCTGCAGCCCCCCGTCCACCACCCAGGGGAGGGAGCCCTGCGGGTCACACGGAGGCAGGGCCGGGCCTTCCGCCAGCTTCGCCTGGAGGCTCTGGGCGGACATCCCCACCGCTGTCCCGTCACCCACCCAGCGCCCCGAGCCCCTCCCCGCGCCTCCGTCCTGGGCTGGACATCCCGCTGGGCCCAGCTGCCGGGCCTGGGCTTGAATGCTGCCTGTCACCTCCGTCCTTCACAGTCGCCTGAGGGTGGCTGACGAGCCCCAGGGCAGCAGGGACCCCTGCATGGGATCGGTGGACATCACTCTATCCCTAAGCAGCGCCCCCCCCCGTCCTCCTCCCCACTGCTCGAGGACTCGCCCCCAACTCAGTTTCCCCATGTCTGTACTGGAAGGACAGCAGCGAGACCTGGGGCCGACACAGCCAGGTGGGCAGCTCATCCACTCAAGAGGCCACAGTCCCGTGGCTGTGGCCACGCTGGGCTGGGAACTCCCGACATTCGCCCCTGTCCGCCTGGCGCCCACCTCCTTCCAGATGTAGTGGCTCCGGAAGCGGCCCAGCTCGCCCTTGGGGAGGGGCCGGCCGTGGTAGGGATGCGGTAGCCCGGCAGCATCTGGATGCCCAGGGCCTCCGCCGGGCTGGTGTTCATGGCTCTGGAAGGGGGTGGAGAGTGGAGCCTGTGAGCACCCCGGGCAGGCCCCAGCACACTGTCCACACTCACAGGCAGACCTGGTGTTGGACTGGCTTTCTTCCATGGCCCCCTCCAGTGTGGTCTCCACGCAGACACGCAGACCTACCTGTACCCCAGGTCAGGACTCGCTGCATCCATGGTCCCTGCAGCGTGATCTGCACATGAAGTCCTGCTCCTCCCCCAAGGATGGAGGCTACTCCCTGCCATGAAGCTCACCCGCATGATCTACACCCGCATGCAGACCTGCTGTCCTTGGGTCAGGACTCACTTCCTGTCCACGGCCCCCACTGGTGTGGTCTACACCCGCACATGCAGACAAACCCTTCCTCGGGGTCAGCACTCACTTGCTCTCCACAGACCTAACCGTGTGGTCTACACCCATGTGTGCGGACCTATCCTTCCCCCTCACGCCCAGGTCAGGACTCGCTTCCTGTCCACGGCCCCAGCCAGCACAGTCTACACCCATAAGCCCGCTTCTTCTCTGGAGCTGGCGGCTGCTGCGTGGGCGGCCGGGATCCGGATCTGCTGCTGCATGGGGGCCCGGCTCAGCGTCCATCAGCGGCCCGGGAAGGCGGAGGGGGCGGCCAGGCTGTCTTCGGAGGCGCGGGGGCTCCAGCTCTGCGTTCCTCAGCCTGCT
>NW_007231884.1:5344-5756 GCF_000164805.1 Carlito syrichta | reverse complement strand
GGGGCCTGGCTCCAAGGTCCACCGCGGCGCTGAAGGCCGGGCTCTGCCGTGGGCACCGCGGGGTCTTGGCACTGCAGTTGGTAGTGGCAGTGCCGCTGGGGTCAGGCTCCGAGGTCGGAGGCCGCGTGGGAGAGCGGTTCCGCGTTTCCTGGCGGCGCGGGGGGCCCTCCCCGTGGTCGGCAGCTGCACGGGAGTCCAGTCTTCGGGCGGCGGCAGCTGCGCGGGCGGCCCGGATCCGGATCTGCCGCTGCGCGAGGGGCCCACTCCGCGTCCAGCAGCGGCGCGGGAGCGGAGGGAGAGGCCTGTGGCCGGCGGCTGCGCCCGGATGCGCAGTTGGCCAGCCCGGGGTCCCACATCCGCGGCGTCTCAGCGGGGCCGGCTCCGCGTTCCTCGGCGGCGGCGGGGGCTGGGA
>NW_007231884.1:2806-4830 GCF_000164805.1 Carlito syrichta | reverse complement strand
AGCTGCGCCGGGATCCTGGGCTGGCCACGCGGGGTCCCAGGTCCGCCGCGGGGCCGGCTCCGCGTCCCTCAGCTGCGGCGGCTGCAGCCCGCGGTCCTCAGCGGCAGGGGCCTGGCTGCAAGGTCCGCGGGTCGCCACGTTCCTCAGCCGGGCGTGGTGACGCACGCTTATGGTTCCGCGACTCGGAAGGCGGAGGCAGAAGAACCTCTGAGCCCAGCAGGCCGAGGCTGTGATGCACTGCACTCCAGCCTACGTGACAGAGTGAGACCCAGACTCAAAAATAAAAAAAGTAGCAGGATTGGGGTTCAGCAGGATCGTGGAGGAGAAACAGCCAGAAATGTCTGTGATGCAGACACTGCCACATCAACATGCTGCCCTCTCGGCTCCCACGCCCCCCATGGTTCCCACTGGCCCTTGGGAAGGCTGACCCTGCCTGGTGCCTGACGACCCTACCTGGGTGGGTGACCACCAGCCTGGGGCCCACCTACCTTGACTGTTCTTCAAGCTTACAGTCCCTCTAGCCTCCTAGCCTCTGCACATGCTGCTATCTCCACCGCAGTCCTCTTTCTAGTGAACTTCTACTCACCTAGCACTTCAATGCCGCCTCCCCCAGGAAGTTCACCCCGACTGCCTCAAGAACGTGGTGCTCATCGGCCTGCAAACCCACGCTCAGTGAGAGCAGGGACAGCCGTCCATCTTGGTTACACATCCCCTTGCACCCAGCAGCCACCACAAGGAACAGCATTCAGCAGGCACTCAATCAGTGCTCACAGGACAGACATGAAAAGGCAGAGAAAGGGTAGCAATGCAGTGCCCAGGACACCATGCAAGCTAACTCACCCATGACTTCCATATGCACGTGCGTGAAGCTCTCAGCCTTGTCCTGGAGGCTGCTATGGACCTGCAGCGGCACCAGCAGGAAGCCATACACCTCCTTGTTGCACAAGTACATCTGCACCTCTGGGCAAGGATACAACCAAGTGTGATCACGAGCCCAGTGTGGGGGCACACCCCTGGGATCCCAACACTCTGGGAGGCCAGGGTGAGAGGACTGCTGGAGGCCAGAATTTCGAGACCTTCCTGGGCAAAATAGCAGAACCTCATCTCTACAAAAAAAAAATTAAAAATTAGCTGGGTGTGGTGGCGCATGCCTGTAGTTCCGCTACTTGGAAGACTGAGGCAGAAGGATTGCCAGAGCCCAGCAGGTTGAGGCTGCGGAGGCCGGGAGCATGCGTGCCACTGCACTCCAGCCTGGGCAAAGGAATGAGACCCCAATTCAAAAAAATAAATAAATAAAAACGAATAAAACACGCACCCCCCCCCCAAAGAAAAACAGGTAGAAAGTGGATCTCTCTGAGAGGTAGAAAGTGGATCTCTCTGAGAGGTAAAATTAAAGGGTTTTTTTCCTGTCTTTCTTAAGTCTCTTTTTTTCCCCTTACAAGTAACATACACAGCTTTCATAAAAAGAGGGGAATAAGGGGGCCCAAGGGCCCTTCTAGTAAGACTTTTAAAGCATTAGACAAACAATTTCACATTCCAAGATGGTATTCCAAAGTCCCCAATGATAAAAACAAGATTTTATGTCAGAAGCTGCTTTGGGTTTTGCACCCACACTGTGAGCTAAACGGGTTTGCTGAAGGGGAAAAAGTGAAAACCGGCCAACCTCGAGCCACAAAAGCAAATTCAGGCAAGCAGGACAGGGCAGTTCTGTGTCAGAAGGTTCCGGAAGGTGCCAGACCTGCCTGTGTGCCCCTCCAGTCCTGAGACCCCTCAGCTTCAGCTTCCCTGCCTGTGAAACAGTCTGACCAGGTGCCCAGGGGGCCCTGCAGGACTCAGGCTAGGTTCAGTGCTGGCCCCATGCCTGTCCCCTGGCACTCATGCCCAGTCCCAAAGCAGGACAGCCCCTTGGCCTCACAATGCCCCTGCCGTCCCCCACAGCCCACCCCACTCAGGGCCTAGCGTCTACCGCCAGACCCAACCAGCCTCCGCTTTGACACTTCCCAGAGCATGGAGGCCCTGCTCCC
>NW_007231884.1:0-2786 GCF_000164805.1 Carlito syrichta | reverse complement strand
TCACCTGCCTGCTTGCAGGAGAAGGCGAAGACAATGATGTCCGTCGAAGGACCAGGCATAGTTGGGGTGCTGCGGGTAGAAGTCCAGGCTCCTGGATGCCGCCTTCTGCAGGTCAATCAGGAAGGCCGACAGCTCCATGGGTACTGCGAAGCAGCCTCGGTGGTCGCGCTTGTGGATGGGGATGTAGGTGGGTGTGCACAGGTAGTAGCCCTGCAGGGAGCAGAGCTCCACATGAAGCTCGGAGGCAAGGCTGGAGGCCTGTGGCAAGGGCAGGCACAGGACAACACGACAGCCCATGCCTGCATTCCCAGCTACTCATGAGAACGATGCTGGAGGACTGCTTGGGGCCAGAAGTTCGAGATCAGCCTGAGCAACATATCAAGACCCCATCTCTACAAAAAATAGTTTTAGGATTGGATGTGGTGGCTCACACCTGTCATCCCAGCACTTTGGGAGGCCAAGGCAGGAGGATCAGTTGAGCCCAGTTCGAGACCAGCCCGGGCAACTTGACAAGACCTCGTCTCTATAGTAAATAAATAAGTAAGCAAGCCAGGTGTGATAGTGCATGCCCGTAGTCCCAGTTACTCAGGAAGCTAAGGCAGAAGGACGGCCTGATCCTAGCAGGTCAAGGCTGCGGTGGCCTGAGCATGCCCCTGCACTCCAGACTGAGCCACATAGTGAGACTCCAACTCAAAAAACAAACCAAAAAAAGTCTAAAGAGCTTCCGGAGCAATATGGAGTTGGCTTTTTCCTTCATTGTGCCTTTTATAAACTGGAATTATTGTTGCACAATGTTCAGATTTATATGACAGAATGAGACTCTAACTCAAAAAAATTAAAACCCACTGAATTATTCATTTTTAAATGGTGAACCTGGGCCAGGCATGGTGGCTCATGCCTGTAATACCAGCACTCTGGGAGGCCGAGATGGGAGGCTCGCTTGAGGCCAGGGGGTCAAGACCAGCCTGGGTAACATAGCGAGATCCCCATTCTTTTAAAAGATAGATGGGTACATAGATACATAGACAGGTAGACAGATAAAGTTGTGACTTTTATGTTATGTGAATTTCACCTGAATTAAAAACAAACAAAAAAGGAGATAGGATGGGTCAGAACCATGCAGCCCCTTCCCCTAGCCCCGGCCCTGACTCCCTCATCCACCCTTACCCTTGGTATAGGACTCCAGAAGCAGGCCCATAGTGGAACTTGTGACTAACCTGGCCAATCGGAGCCTTTTATTTCCTAGCTTCAGTCACTGGTTCAGGGTATAGAGGAGACTGGAGTGGTTGAATCATAGTGGATACTGGCTGGCTGCTGTGTGACCATTACCAAGCAGGTTGAGAGTAAAGCCACCCAAGAGATGAGGAAGCTCCATTGTCTGAACTTCCGGATCAAGCCATGCCTGAAGCCCTGTCCTGATACCAGCACTTCCTGGCTGTGTGAGTCTAGGCAAGTCACCTCCTCTCTGTGTTTCTGCATCTGCCCCAGTAGTGGGGGAGCATGGGAGTGTGTTTAAAGATGCCCCGCCCTACCTGGGATGTCATCCCACACCAGAAGTAGGCGGCCTGAGAGACCAGCATGGGTGCCACCACCATCTTGTTCTCCGCGATGAGCAAGCTCAGTGTTTCGGGGTTGAGGATGAGGTTGTCTGCATCCACAAACTGCAAAACAGAAGGACCCTAAGTCCCATCACTGCTCAGGATGGCCAGGCAAAGGCCAAACCTTGGGGGTCTGGGGAAGACTCTGGAAGACTCCAGCCAGCCCCCCAGTCAATTGGTCTGTCCCTAAGAATGAGCTGGGAAACATGGTAGGGGTAGGAATGGGGTTTCATGCCTGTCAGTCCAGCATTTTGGGAGGCTGAGGTGGGAGGATCGCTTGAGCCCAGGAGTGGCAACACAGCAAGACCTCATTTCTACAAAAAAAAAATTAGTCACATAAAAAATAAAATGTTCTGGAACTAGACAGAGGCACTGGCTGCACAACACAGTGAGTGCACTACATGCTGCAGGGCCATGTACTTTAAAATGATGACTGTCACGTTATGTGAGTTGTAGCTCAATTAAAACAACTGAGATAGGCCTGGCTTCATGGCTCTGTTGCTCAGCCTGTCATCCCAGCACTTTGGGAGGCCGAGGCAAGTGGACTGCCTGAGCCTGCGGGTTCAAGACCAGCGAGGGCAACTTAGCAAGATCTTGTCTCTACAATAAAATAAAATTAAAATTAGCCGGGCGTGGTAACGCATGCCTGTAGTTCCGCTACTTGGAAGGCTGAGGCAGAAGGATTGCCAGAGCCCAGCAGGTTGAGGCTGCGGAGGCCGGGAGCATGCGTGCCACTGCACTCCAGCCTGGGCAAAGGAATGAGACCCCAATTCAAAAAAATAAATAAATAAAAACAAATAAAACACGCACCCCCCCCCCCCAAGAAAAACAGGTAGAAAGTGGATCTCTCTGGGAGGTAAAATTAAAGGGTTTTTTTCCTATCTTTCTTAAGTCTCTTTTTTTCCCCTTACAAGTAACATACACAGCTTTCATAAAAAGAGGGGAATAAGAGGGCCCAAGGGCCCTTCTAGTAAGACTTTTAAAGCATTAGACAAACAATTTCACATTCCAAGATGGAATTCCAAAGTCCCCAATGATAAAAACAAGATTTTATGTCAGAAGCTGCTTTGGGTTTTGCATCCACACTGTGAGCTAAACGGGTTTGCTGAAGGGGAAAAAGTGAAAACCGGCCCAACCTCGAGCCACAAAAGCAAATTCAGGCAAGCAGGACAGGGCAGTTCTGTGTCA
>NW_007231883.1:250165-275591 GCF_000164805.1 Carlito syrichta | reverse complement strand
AGCCCGGCCGTGGAGCCTGAAGCCGGGATCCCTGGCGGGTCGCCCTTGCGCGTGGCCTTCCATCCGTCCCCCCGGGCGCCGGGGCGCCCACACCGCGGCGCCCCTCCGGAGTCAGCCGGTGGCGACGTCGCCTCCCTCCCTCGGGCACAGGTCATCCCGGTGGGCCGGCAGGCACAGAGGGACCGAGAGCGGCCAGTTTCACCCTGCCGGGAAGTCGAGAACACGCCTTCTCAGGCCCTGCCAGCGCTGGAAACGCGGAGCATGGCTTAGGCTGCGCATGGTGAAGTCGACCAAATCTCCTCTGTTCATTTCTTGCCACTCCGCCTGAAAGCAACACGAGGAAATCGTTCACGGGTGGCCAAGAGGAAGCCCAATGGCTTGTTCCAAACGTATTGCTCGAGGATGTTTATTGTGACCCGTCGATGGCTCATCGCCTGGTTTTTGTGGGGGAGACATAAACCCGGTCTTTCTGCTCTCGACGGAGTGGCTTGGATGCTTCTGTACGGACAAGTTCCCCTAGAAAATCTCCAGATACAGTTAGTGCAAAGCAGGTGCGGTGCAGGCTGTTTCCTAGACGCAGGGCTCTTCCCCACAGAGATGACTGTTTTCGTTTAAAATAACCCCAAAGGCCAAGAAATCACAGGTCTAAAATTAACCAGTGCCCATGGAAGATGGCCCCAAGGCCAAGATGAGGCATCCTTGCCATGGTCAGGTAGATGGATAGACACACACAATTCAGTGAGCAAGAATTTGTCCTTGAGGCCACATCTGCTAGATGATGATGCGATGCGTGTTTTGTTAAATTAAAGCAGCAGCGGTGAGAGGGACGTGGCTTCCTCTGTGCAGGCTGCATAGACGCGGACTGACGCACGCAGTCTTCACTAAACCGGATCCCAGGTACTTGCACGCACAGGGATTTGCGAGTTACCGGCCAGAGGTTGCCAGCTGAGACTTCAACAGCCCCAATTCCCCTCTCCAGACCTGTTTGTTGGGCCTTTTGAATTAATTATGGATGTTTCCAAATCTTGTGGTTTCACAGGAGAAACGAGAAGACCTGGCCCCAGGGTGGGACTGTTGGCTAGAGCCTTCCGTGCTGTTAGGGGTGGGAGTGACTGTGTCTTACCCCCCCATCCCCAGCTGTCTTCCTGCTCACCCCTGTCTGCACTCTGTTGAGGCATTTACCTGCCCCGTGCACAGTTTTCTGTCCAGAGAGCCACAACCCGTGTTCAGCCCCGTTATCAGGATTATTAAAGTCATCCGTGATTTAGACACTCGAGGGTCCAGACCTAATGCACAGATGATACACTACAACCTTAAATCTTAGTTTAAAATTATTTATTCCTAGAGATGAGTCTCTAAGTTGATGTTTATTCTCTGTTTCTCAGGCTGGAGTGCTTGGGATGGTCATAGCTGGCTGTAGTCTTGATTGAACTCCTGGGCTCAAGGGATCCTCCTGCCTCAGCCTCCTGAGTAGCTAAGGCTAAAGGCACATGCCCCCAAGCTGTCTAATTTTTTTTTTTTTTTGAGTTGGAGTCTCTCACTCCATGGCCCAGACTGGAGTGCAGTGGCACGCTCCTGGCCACCACAGCCTCGAACTGCTGGTCTCCAGCGATCCTTCTGCCTCAGCCTTCCATCTAATTTTTTTTTTTTTTTTTTTAAGTCAGAGTCGCCATTCCCAGCTGAGAATTTTTATCAGACCTTTTCTACTTGTCCATGAAATCCTACATCAACAGAATTCAAACTTTGGTGACGAGGAAACTCACTTGGAAACCTGATTCACATGCCAATTTCTGATGTCTCACCCAGAATTTGATTCAGCAAGTCCCATTTGGGCCAGAAAGGTCAACATTTTATCATTTATTTGTTTTTATTTTTATATTTTTTGAGTTGGAGTCTCACTCTGTCACCCAGGCTGGAGGGCAGTGGTACGCTCCCAGCCACTGTAGCCTTCACTTGCTGGGCTCAGGTGATCCTTCCACCTCAGCCTTCCAAATAGCTGGAACTACAGGCGCGTACTACCAGGCCCGGCTAGTTTTTTGTTTTTTTTTAATTTATTGTGGAGATGAGATCTTGCCAAGTTGCCCGGTCTGGTCTTGAACCCACGGGCTCCCAAAGTGCTGGGATTATAAGCATGAGCTGCTGGGCCTGGCCTATTTTTTAAACTTTTTTTTTAAGGTGTAGTCTTACTCTGTTACCCAGGCTGGAGTGCAGTGGCACACTCATGGCTACCCCAGCGTCGACCTGCTGGGCTCCAACGAACCTTCTGCCTAAGCCTTCCAAGTAGCTGGAACCACAGGTGTACCTACCACGCCTGGCTAATTTTTGATTTATTGTAGGGACAAGGTCTCACCAAGTTGCCTGGGCGGGTCTCAAACCCACAGGTTCAGGCAGTCCACTCGCCTCGGCCTCCCAAGGTGCTGGGATGACAGGCTGAGCCACCGAGCCTGGCCCATTTCAACATTTAACTGTGGGACAGGAGTTCCCAGACCACACTCTAGGCCAGGGGTGTGCAACCCTTTGGTACCCCTGGGCCGCGTACCGGAAAGAGGAATTGTCTTGGGTCGCACATAAATTATGTAATATAGCTGGTGTATGCACATAATAAGACTTCTTTCATTTTTTAAAATAAAATTTAGAAAAATGAGAGCAATATAAAACTAGTGGGATATTTGACCTTGTTTTTGTGAAACTAGTCTACCAATATCTCTGACTTGATAGAAGTGGTCATAATTCTTAGTGAGTTCTGACAGCTCGTCAGAAATGTTTGTTCGAATTTTGCTCTTTGTGGGCTTCATCGTTGAAAACAGCTGCTCAGGCTGGGTGCAGTGGCTCACACCTGTAATCCCAGCACTTTGGGAAGCCATGGCGGGAGGATTGCCTGAGGGCAGGGTTCGAGACCAGCCTGGGCAACTTGGCGAAACCATCTCCACAATAAATCAAAAAATTAGCTGGGTGTGGTAGCGCATGCCTGTAGTTCCAGCTACTTAGAGGGCTGATGTGGAAAGATCAGTGGCTGTGAGAGTGCCACCGCACTCCAGCCTGGGCAACAGAGTGAGACTCCAACTCAAAAAAGAAAAAAAGAAAACAGCTGCTCACCCATGTATATGCTGCAAAAAACCGAGGTCATGAATAAGGTGTGACTGTGAACTTCAAAAATGGAACTACGCATGGAGTCATGAAGAAAATAAACGCTAGCCGGGCATGGTGACTCACGCCTGTCATCCCAGCACTTTGTGAGGCTGAGGTGAGAGGATTACCTGAGCTCAGGGGTTCAAGACCAGCCTGGGCAACATGGCAAGACCTCATCTCTACGATAAATTAAAAAATTAGCTGGGTGTGGTGGTGTGCGCCTGTGTTTCCATCTACTTGGAAGCCTGAGGCAGAAGGATATCCTGAGCCCAGCAGGTTGAGGCTGCGGTGGCCATGAGCATGTCACTGCACTCCAGCCTGGGTGACAGAGTGAGACTCCGGCTCAAAATTAAATAAATAAGTAAATGCAAAAAACACATGATGTGAAAAGATTTTGTGGGGCCGCATGAGCAGCCGTCCTGGGCCTTGGGTGGCCTATGGGCCATGGGTTGTTTAGGCCTGCTCCAGGGGATGAGACGGAGATCAAGGAAAAAACTTGCAGCCGATGGCCTAGTTGGTCCTGGCAGCTTGGTGAGCCTGCAACTCCGTCAGGTTCCCTGCCCTGAACCCTGCCTTGCCTACTGACCAATCCACAGACGTTTGAGTGCCTACTAGAAATGCACCGAGATAGGCCCTTGGCATTCAGAGGTAGGTGGCGTGGTTCCTGTCCTCAGGGAGCTCGGGAAATTGAATACAAGGCCAGTGGCTGCCCTTCCTGCCACCCATCACCAATGCCATCTCTACTGCCAGTTTCTTCCCCAAGACCCTCCCTCCACCCACGGAATATCACGGAGACTCGGATAGCAATGACTCGTGTGTTCCACGAGGATACTTAGCCTAGTACTGTGTGGACGCCTCTTATGTATTTGGGAATTTAATCCCCTTGGGCAAGCCTGTCTTCTGAAACTTAGCTTCTGTTTATTCACTCGTCAAATATTTTTGGAGTCTGGGTGCAGCAGCTCACACCTATATCCCCAGCATTTTGGGAGACTGAGGCAAGAGGATTGCTTGAGCCCAGGGGTTCGAGACCTGTTTGGGCGACATATCTCAAAAAAAAAAAAAAAAAAAAGAAATTATTTATGGAGCTCTCTCTGTGAACCAGACACCATTCCAGAAGCTGCAAATACCGTGGTAGACACAGTTAAAATCCCCACCTACACAGAGTACTTAGCTGGGGATGCCAGTCCATATTAGCAAGCCGTTTTGAATTCTTACCGGTTTGATGGTTATCTGCACCCTGACATCTCCCTTGCTCTCTGACTCCTCCCCTTTCCTGCCAGAATGACTTTTTTTTTAGAAAGCAGGATTTATTGAGAGGACAGGAAAGCTCCCACAGTGGGAGGGGGCCCGAAGGGGTTGTCCCAGATTGACTTCTTTCCTAACTCTGGTCTACACAGCCTGTACTCAGATGGTGACTTTATCTGTATCCAGAGAACTCTGTATCCTGTTGCATTTGGATTCAAAGAGTCTGAGTTTCTTCCAGGCTTTGTTCATCAGAAGCTTCTACAATTGGCTTTTTTTTTTTTTGGAGTCTCACTGTCACCCAGGCTGGAGTGCAGTGGCATGCTCACAACCACCGCAGTCTAAACCTTCTGGGTTCAGGGATCCTTCCGCTTCAGCCTTCCAAATAGCTGTAACTACAGGTATGCACCATCATGCCCAGCTATTTTTTTTCTGGATTTATTGTAGAGATGAGGTCTTGCCAAGTTTTCCCAGGCTGGTTTTTGAACCCAGGGCCTCAGGCAGTCCTCTCACTCGGCCTCCCAAAGTGCTGGGATTACAGGCGTGAACCACCGCGCCCGACTTTCTTTTTTTTTTTTTTTGATGGCGATGAGGTCTCACTATGTTGCCCAGGCTGGTCTTGACCTCTGGGATTCAAGCAATCCTTCTACCTCAGCCTCCCAAAGTGCTGGGATTACAAGCGTGAGCCACTGTGCCTGGCTTCAGGCTAACTTTTAAAAACTGCTTGTATGTTTGATCCCTACAGAATATTGTGGAAGAGACTTGTTGAAGCCAAGTAGCTCTGATGTCCTGTCTTTTGTTGTTCTGATATTGCTTTCTTTTAAAGCTTCTTAGCTGCCATGCCAAATATAAAAATAAATGACTACTTTGCTTTCGTATTCCATAACTTATTTTGAGTAGTAGACTTAGTAATGTATTGTAAAAGATAATTCTGCCTTTAAGTATGTGATTTGTAAATAAGTTGTGCTTCATTCTTACTGAGTTCTTTGTGTTTTTCTGGGCCCAACACTTGGTTTAAAGAAAAGCAAGTCCAAGGCCGAGCACTGTAGCTTATGCCTGTAATCACAAGCACTTTGGGAGGCGGCGGAAGCGGGAGGATCACTTGAGGCCAGGAATTCGAGACCAGCTAAGGCAACATAGTGAGACTTTTGTCTCTACAAAAAATGTTTAAAAATTAGCTAGGTGTGGTGGCACACACCTGTAGTCCCAGCTACTTGAGAGGCTGAGGCGGAAAGATCATCTGAGCAAAGGAAGTTGAGGCTGTGGTGAGCTGGGATTGTGCCACTGTACTCCAGTCTGGGCTACAGAGTGAGCTACTGTCTCAAAAAAAAAAGACCAGGCATGGTGGCTTATGCTGTAATCCCAGCACTTTGGGAGGCCAAGGCGGGAGAGTTGCTTGAGCCAAGAAGTTCCAGACCAGTCTGGGCAACACAGAGCATAGTGAGACCTCTTCTCTAGAAATTGTGTGTGTGTGTGTACAAAAAATTTAAAAAGAGAAATACAAGTCCAATTTTTAATAAAAATGACAGGTTTCAGTATATCAAATATTCTACCAAGTGAGTTATATCTAAACATTCAAGTAAAAAAAGTATAATTTTGGCCGGGCTCGGTGGCTCAGCCTGTCATCCCAGCACTTTGGGAGGCCGAGGCGAGTGGATTGCCTGACCTTGTGGGTTCAAGACCCACCTGGGCAACTTAGTGATCTCGTCTCTACAAAAAAATAAAAAAATTAGCCGGACGTGGTGGCATGAACCTGTGGTCCCAGCAGCTCAAGAGGCTGAGGCAGAAGAATCACTTGAGCCCAGCAGGTCGAGGCTGCGGCAAACCATGATTGTGCTACTACGCTCCAGCCTGGATGACAGAGTGAGACCCCCCCCAACTCAAAAAATTAAATAAAAAAACCTAAAACTCTCGTCGCCATGTACTGTGGTTCACGCCTATAATCCCAACCCTTTGAGAAGCCAAGGTGGGAGGATTGCTTGAGCCCAGGAGTTAGAGACCAGCCTGGGCAACACAGTGAGAACTCATCTCTACAAAAGAACTTTAAAAAATTAGCTGGGCAGGGTGGCGCTCACCCGTAGTCTCAGCTACTCAAGAGGCCGAGGTGGGAGGATCGCTTGAGGCCAGGAGTTTGAGACCAGGCTGGGCAACATAGAGAGACCCCTATCTCTAGATGTAAGTAAATAAAACACACATAAATAAATAAAACAAAGCCACAGTAATTGATTGACTAGAACTTGTGGGAAATCCACTTTTGTTCTAATTGATAATTCCCAAGGAACTGACATTTAGTCAGAATATTTGAAGCCCATATCATAACGGGTGCCTTCCTTCTAGGTTGAAGGTGAAGGTAGCTGGGCTTGGTGGCTCAGCCTGTAATCCCGCGCCTTTGGGAGGGTGAAGTGAGTGAATTGCCTGAGCCCGCGGGTTCGAGACCCGCCTGGGCAACTTGGTGAGACCTCATCTCTACAATAAATCAAAATGAGCCAAGCGTGGTACCGCACGCCTGTAGTTCCAGCTACTTGGAAGGCTGAGGCGGAAGGATCGCCGGAGCCCAGCAGGTTGAGGCTGCGGTGGCTGGAAGCAGCCACTGCACTCCAGTCTGGGTGACAAGAGTGAGACTCCAAGTCAAAAAAAAAATAAATTTAAAAAAAGAAGGTGAAGGCAACAGGCAAGGTGACTTGGAGGGGCTCAGATGGCCCTGGCAAAGGGGTTGAGACAAAAGCAAATGCACAAACACAAAAGATACCTGTGCCAAGTCTCGTTTCAGCTGGGCTGCTCTGAGGTGCTGTGTCTTTGACCTGCCTAGAATCTCTCTCCAGGACATTTTGTTACCAATCATTCAGTCCATGAAAATTGTTCTCCATCCTGTCTCCCTCCAGTAAGAACTTTCCTTCTGTAGTAACCGGCGATGAGATTTCTCCTGTAACCAGGCACGGTGGCTCACGCCTGTCATCCCAGCAGTTTGGGAGGCCGAGGCGAAGAGGATGGCCTGAGCTCACAGGTTTGAGACCAACCTGGGCAACTTGGAGAGGTCTCATCTCCACAATAAATCAAAAAATTAGCCAGGTGTGGTGGCACATGCCTGTGGTTCCAGCTACTTGGAAGGCTGAGGTGGAAGGATCGCCTGAGTCCAGCAAGTGGAGGCTGTGGTGACTGTGAGCGTGCTACTGCACTCTAGCCTGGGTGACAGAGTGAGACTCTGACTCAAAATAAATAAATACATACATAGATTCATACATAAAATCTATGGAAGACTGGGCACAGTGGCTTATGCTTGTAATCTCAGCATTTTAGGAGGCCGAGGTGAGAGGATTGTCTGAGCCTAGGGGTTCGAAACCAGCCTGGGCAACTTGGCAAGACCTTGTTGGCGTGCGCCTGCTTGGAAGGCCGAGGCAGAAGAATCGCTTGAGCCCAGCCTGTTGAGGCTGTGGTGAGCCATGATCGTGCCACTGCACTCCAGCCTGGGCGACAGAGCAAGACTCCAACTCCAGTCAATCAATCATTCAATCAATGGAAATTGTTACCAGCCTAGCTTTTTCTCTGGAGTGCCGTGGTACCATCATTATGATGATCATGGCTCCTAGCAGCCTTAACCTCCTAGGCTCAGGTGATCCTTCCATCTCAACATTCCGAATAGCTGGGACTACAGGCATGCCCCGCAATGCCCAGCTAGTTATTATATTTATTTTTATTGATTGATTTATTTTTTGAGTTGGAGTCTCACTCCGCCGCCTAAGCTAGAGTACAGTGGGATACTCACGGTCACCGCAGCGTTGACCTACTGGGCTCAGGCAATCTTTCCATTTCAGCCTTTCAAGTAGCCAGAACTATAGGCACGTGCTACCACACCCAGTTAATTTTTTTATTTATTGTAGAGATGAGGTCTTGCCAAGTTGCCTGGCCTGTTCTCGAACCCGTGGACTCAGGCAATCCCCTCACCTCGGCCTCCTGGGATTAAAGGCTTGAGCCACCATGCCCGGCCTATATTTATTATTATCATTTTAAAATTATTTTTATTATGTATTTATTATTTTTAATTTTAGAGACGAGGTCTCCCTGTGTTGCCCAGGCTGGGTCTTGAACTTCTGGGCTCAAGCGATCCTCCCACCTTGGCCTCCCAGAGTGCTGGGATTACAGGTGTGAGCCACCATACCTGGGTCCAACCTAGCTTCTTTTACCTTCAACTTGAAGTTGTCCTCCTTATCTTTTTTACATCCAGTAGGAGCAGCTCTTGTGAGTATCATCCGTTAGAGAAAACCCACACACCTCGGCAAGCAATGAGAGCCCACCCTGCGGCCAAGTTCCAAGGATTTTTCTCCTCTGGCCATTGTCCCAGCTGACGTCTTCTTGGAAGTCATGTTTTTATTTCATTACTGTATCAGGTACCTTGGAGTTCACTAGTCAATTTTGATTACTAAACTTTTGACTATCTTAAATCGTTACTTTGGTGATGAGGGTCTCACTCTGTTGCCCACGCTAGGGTGCAGTGGTGTGATCATAACTCACTGCAGCCTTCAACTCCTGGCCTCAAGCAGTCTTTCCGCCTCGGCCTCCCAAATAGCTGGGACAACAGGCACACGCCACCACATCAGGCTAATTTTTGAATTTTTTTGTAGAGATGGGGGTTTCAATGTGTTACCTAAACTGGTCTCAAACTCCTGGACTCAAGTGATCCTCCTGCCTCTGCTTCCCAAAGTGCTGGGATTACAGGTGAGGACTAAACCTGGCCTCTCCCCCACTCTTACCTAGATTCCTAACTCCTATCTGAGGAATCACTGCCCGAGAAGAACTCACCAAACAGGGTTTTATGACCCGATTACCTTATATCCTAAGGTTAGTTTCCAACCTGACTCCGGCATTACTTAAATAAAGTAGGTTTATGGCCCCCAAAAGCAATCTCTATGGATTCCCAAATTCCAGGAAGCCCTGAAGACACTTATCTTTCCTCCCTAAAGTCTGCCACGTACAGGGCTTCATATCAACAAACCTGGAGTTTGCCATCCTGTTATCTTTTTTTTGTTGTTGTTTTTTGAGTTGGAGTCTCACTTTATTGCCCAGACTGGAGTGCAGTGGCCGTTCCCGGCCACCGCAGCCTCGACCTGCTGGGCTCCAGCGATCCTTCTGCCTCAGTCTTCCAAGTAGCCGGAACTACAGGTGTGCGCTACCACACCCGGCTGATTTTTTGATTTATTGTAGAGATGAGGTCTCGCTGCCCAGGCAGGTCTCGCAATCCGCTCACCTCAGCCTCCCAAAGGCGTAGGATTACAGGCTGAGCCACCGAGCCCGGCTCCATCCCGTTATCTTAACCAAGCACTTCCCCTACTGATTTCCCAAATCCTAAGAAATCTTTGAATCCACCTGTAATCTGCGAGCCCACACTTAGAAATGTCCCCCCTTCCTGGGCCAAACCAGTGAACATCTCACTTGTCTTGATTCACGGTTTCTTGCAATTTCCGTCTTCCCAAAATGTAGATAACCAAGCCACTGTGCGGCGGTGGTAGGCACGCACTTTCAGGACCTCCTGAGGGTGGGTGCACGTGGGCTTTGGCCCTCAAGTGGGCTCAAGAATAGATCATCTTAAAATGTTTTACAGAGTTTGGCATCTTTTTGTCAACACAGGGATAAGCCACTGCACCGGCTGTGGAGTTTAATTTGCTCTGTAAAGTGACCAGAGAAAATCACCCATGATTCCATCATGCCACATGCCAGGTAGGGACATCCAATTACCACAGTCTCAACCTCCTGGGCTCAAGTGATCCTTCCACCTCAGCCTCCCGAGTGACTGGGACTACTGTCACATGCCAACATGCCCTGCTAATATTTTTATTTTTATTTTTATTTTTTGGTAGAGACGAGGTCTTATTATGTTGCCCAGGTTGGTCTCGAATCCCTGGGCTCAAGCAATCCTCCCACCTCAGCCTCCCAAAGTGCTGGGATTACAGGTGTGAGCCACTTCGCCCGGCTAGGAACAGGATAAACTAAGGGGATCAGGATTGCTTAACATGCAAAGAATAAAGTAGGAACAAAGAGAATTTTTGAGCCCCAGAAGGAGGAGAAAGCCCCTGGGAGTTTCCAACCAACCTCTAAGATTATTTTATTGATTCAGAGAAAATAGGAGTTTTAACCACAACTGAACATAAAAAGGGGAAACTTTTAATTTAAAACCGGTAGTTACCCTGAGTTGATTAATAACATAAACCAGCCTGGAGGTGGTATCCCAAACTGCCGGGCTGTGGAAGACAATTGTTTTTAATTTTTTTATTTTTTTATTTATTGTGTTGGAGTCTCACTCTGTCACCCAGACTAGAGTGCAGTGGCCGCTCCCGGCCCCCGCAGCCTCGACCTGCTGGGTTCCAGCGATCCTTCCGCCTCAGCCTTCCATGCAGCTGGAACTACAGGCGCGTGCTACCATGCCCGGCTAGTTTTTTTTGATTTATTGTAGAGATGAGGTCTTGCCAAGTTGTCCAGGCAGGTCTTGAACCCGCGGGCTCAGGCACTCCACTCACCTCAGCCTCCCAAAGGCGCGGGATTACAGGCTGAACCACTGAGTCCAGCTGAAGACAATGGTTAAATTGCCTTCACTCTCTAGCTGACATTTTTCTACAATATGAGCATCTAAGTCAAGACGGAAGAAGTAGCTACCAAGATATTTGGAAAGTCAGCTTTCACTCAAACGTAAGAAAAAAATATATTTTTTCTTTAGTTGGAGTCTCACTCTGTCGCCCAGGCTGGAGTGGCACCATGGCTCACCGCAGCTTCGACCTCCTAGGCTCAAGTGATCCTTCTGCCTCAGTCTCCCCAGGAGCTGGGACAACAGGTGCGCACCACCATGCTGGGCCATGCTGGTCTCAAACTCCTGGCCTCAAGTGATCCTCCCGCCTTGGCCTCCCAAAGTGCTGGGTTTACAGGCGTGAGCCACCACACCTGGCCAGAAAATTTTAAAATGTCAAGTGGGGTAGATGTTGGTCTTGTCCCTCCAGGGTATTATTCTCACAGGGACACTGTTGGAAGGAGGGGTGGGGATAGTCATGAAGACACAGACCTGCTCCCTGAAACGAACTTCAAAAGCTTGAGATTGCTTCCAGGCAGACTTTTCCGGCTGAATAATAACCAACTGTAGATTTATCCTGAGGGGCGTTTCCTACAAGCTTTTATTTTTTGCTTTGTTGACTTGCAGTCCTTAGTGAACACTGACTGGTTTCGCCCCTTAATCTAGATGCCAGCCATTTAGAGACAGAGCCCAAGAGACTTCCAGAATGAATAACTGTCTCCTGCTGTTTGAACAGCTAACCTTCCAGCTGATTAAGAAACAGCCTGGGCAGGTATTCCGAGTCGCGGTGTGACTTCCAGACATGCTGCTTGACCTCTCCCCGGCTCAAGTGAAGTTAATGTTTTTCCTCTCATCAACTCATGATAGTGCCCTGGGGACGGAAGAAATGAATGCTGCAAAGTCCAGTGCAAATGTCTAAAATGCCACTGGAAAAAGCAGGTTAAAAAAACACTTGTTTTGTGAAATGTGTAAAAGATACGTGGCACACAGTCTTCTTGATTCAGGGGTAAAGGTATCCATCTTTCTAGAGTTCCAAGCCGAAGTGGAACAACCATATGGCCGGGCACGGTAACTCAGTCCTGTCATCCCAGCATTTTGGGAGGCAGAGGTAAGAGGATTGCTTGAGTCCAGGAGTTCGAGACCAGCCTGGGCAATTTGGCGAGAACTTGTTTCTGCGATAAATAAATAAAAAATTAGCTGGGTGTGGAAGCGCACTCTTGTAGTTCCAGCTACTTAGGAGGTGGAGGCGAGAGGATTGCCTGAACCTAGGGGTTCGAGACCAGCCCGGGCAACACGGCAAGACCTGATCTCTACAATAAATTTAACAATTAGCTGGGCGTGGTGGCGTGCACTCTTAGTGCCAGCTATTCAAGAGGCCGTTGCAGAAGGATCGCCTGAGCCCAGGAGGTCAAGGCTACTGTAGCCATGAGTGTGCCACTGCACTCCAACCTGGACGACAGAGTGAGACTCTGTCTCAAAAAAAAAAGAAAGAAAGAAAGAAAGAAAGAAAAAAGAAAAGAAAGAGGAGGGAAACATTGAAAAGGGTTTTTTGGGTTTTGTTTGGATGGCATTTTCGGATTCTCCAAAGTAGCCACCAGACCGTCGAGTCTGAGAGACACAACCATGCCAGGCGTGGTGGCTCATGCCTGTAATCCCAGCACTTTGGGAGGCGAAGGTGAGAGGATTGCCTGAGCCCAGGGGTTCAAGACCAGCCTGGGCAACATGGCGAGACCTTGTCTCTACAATAAATTTTAAAAATTAGCCGGGTGTGGTGGCATGCGCCTATGGTTCCAGCTACTTGGAAGGCTGAGGTGGAAAGATCGCCTGAGCCCAGCAGGTCAAGGCTGCTGTGGCTGGGAGCATATCCCTGCACTCCAGCCTGGGTAGCAGAGTGAGACCCTGACTCAAAAAAAAAAAAAAAAAAGAGAGAGAGAGAGAACTTGAGACAACATAAACACCTGTTTCCACAGTGAGGTGCTCTTCCTTTTACAAGGAAAGCCTAGAGAACCGGGGTGAGGGTCGCTTATGCTCATTAAGTTGTCCAACAGTATTTCCTGGACACCGGGATGACCAGATGCTGTGCTTGGACCTGGTGATATGAATACGGCAGGGATCCAAAACCTGCCTTTGTGGGGCTTCGGGCCCTCACTCCGTTGTGGTTTTAGACTAATTCGCACAACTTGGCCACCCATTCTGAACATCAGAATCAGAGAGAAGTGGTTTCTTAAACTCACATACTCAGTAAAAAGATTGCACCTGATACCAGAGAGGGAATCACCATGATGTGTTTCAAAGATCTCATTTATTTATGTATTTATTTGTGAGTTGGAGTCTCACCCAGTTGCCCAGACTGGAGTGCAGTGGCCACTCCCGGCCACCGCAGCCTCGACCTGCTGGACTCCGGTGATCCTTCTGCCTCAACCTTCCGAGTAGCTGGAATGACAGACACGCGCTACCACGCCTGGCTCATTTTTTCTTTTTTTATTTATTTATTGTAGATATGAGGTCTCACCAAGTTGCCCAGGCGGGTCTCAACCCGTGGGCTCAGGCAATCCACTCACCTCAGCCTCCCAAAGCACGGGATTACAGGCTCAAAGATCTCATTTAAAAGCACACTTGGAAAACAGAAGTCAAACAATGGACTTTTAAATTCTAAAATGAGGTAGTATTCCTGGCTGCGGGCTGCAACTCACACCTGTAATCCCAGCACTCTGGGAGGCCAAGGCAGGAGGATGGCTTGAGGCCAGGAGTTCAAGACCAACCTAGGCAACTTAGCAAGACATCGTCTCTACAAAAAAATTAAATAATCAGCTGAGTGTAGCAACACATGTGCGGAGTCCCAGCTATTTGGGAGGCTGAGGTGGGAAGATCCCTTGAGTTCAAGATTTCGAGGCTGAGCCGTGAGCATGCCTGCACTGCAGCCTGGGCGACAGAGTGAGACCCCCCAGCTCAAACAAAAGAAAAGGTGACGTGAAGGGGAGGTGCTTGCGGGGGTTCCTTCAGTTCATTCCTTGTAGAATCATTACCTCCCTTCTCTGTATTTGAGAGGTGTTTGAGACAGTGAGACTGGACGGAACCTGGGTGCAGGGTGAGGTCCACTTTTGGAATGCCCTCCTGCAGGGTTCCCTGACCTCTTACCTCCTCGGGCCTCCCCTGGGAAGGGAGGCCATCATAGGATGATGTCTGAAGTCCCTCTGGTCCGAACACTCCATCACTCTGCGATGAAGGGGCCATGTGCAGTCAGCGTTGCGATCTGCACTCCACCCGTTGACTGGGTGTTTCATCAATGGCCAAAGCTGCTTCCTTGCTAAGATCAGAACAGTTTTGGTGAGGCTTGAAGGTTAATCATTAACAGAAACAAACGAGCCATTTCACACCTCGGCCAGCACACGCCTTTTCTACTCTGTACAGAACAAACAAACAGCAAACAGCAATGAATTAATTCACAAGCAAAGATTATTTTTGGCAGTTAGGAAACTTGGAGTCTTTTCTGTGGATACAAACTGTTTACTTGCATAAATAAGTGCATGCGCCATTTGTCATTAAGTAGGGATATTCCCACATAATAAAATTACAACTGCTAATATTCATAAAATATATTGAACTCTTACTCTGTGCCAAACCCCGTTGAAGACTTTATATACATTATCAATGACTTCTTGTTTTCTTTTTTGTTTTGTTTTGTTTTGGAGACAAGGTCTCGCCAACTTGTCCGGGCTGATCTCCATCCCCTGGGCTCAAGGCAATCCTCTTGCCTCTGCCTCCCAAAGTGCTGGGATTGCAAGCATGAGCCACCATGCCCAGCATGACTTCTTATTTTCCTTTCTTTCTTCTATTTGTAGTCTTTTATTTTATTTTTATTTTTGAGAGAGGGTCTCACTCTGTTACCCAGCCTGGAATGCAAGTGGTGTGATCCCGGATTACTGCGACCTTGACCTCCTGGGCTCAGGTGATCTGTCCACCTCAGCCTCCTGAGTAACTGGGACTACAGGTGTACACCACCACATCTGGCTGATTTTTGCATTTTTTTGTTGAGATGAGGTCTCACTATGTTGCCTAGGCTGATCTCAAACTCCTGAGTTCAAGCAATCTTCCTGCCTCAGTCTCTGAAGTGCTGAGATTACAGTTGTGAGCCATGTCCGGAGTTTTTTGTTTGTTTGTTTTTCATTTTTGTTTTGTTTTGCAGTGGTACCATCACAGCTCACTGCAGCCTTAAACTCCTGGGCTCAAGCAATTCTCCCACTTTAGCATCCCAAAGTGCTGAGATTACAGGCATGAGCCACTACACCCAGCCTGTCTCCAGTCTTCATGTCACAACTGATTTCTCAATATGTGGAGGTATACAAAATTCATTGCAAACATCTCTTCTGGCAGGAATAACTGGGTAGAGAAGCAAAAATTCCTAAAAAGAACTCTCAATTTGTCTAAACTTTTCACAACTTTCTGGAAATGTATGCATTTGACAGTGCTTGTCTGAGGGCCGGGATTCTGTCTCCACAAAAACTTTCCTCTTTTGGACATAGAGGGAAAATCTTGGAGCTTATAAAGGATAGGAGACATTTCCATTTCTAGTGAAACCAGGAAAAAAAAAATCTCAAGGCTCAAGCAAAATTTTCCTGGCAATGAGGTTTATCTTTGATAAGTTGTGATATTCGAACCACATGCTCTGGAAACAGGTTATAAAATAAAATTTCTCATAATGGAGACAATTCAGGTGTGCTTCTTTGGGTCTGGACCATATCGGAAGCCATCCTAGGACTAAAGTTTTTTAGAATCACTAATTTCCGTGTCCCCGTTGCGCAGGCTGAACTTCCCCAAAGCAGGAATGAAAACTTAGTAGCATAAGGGATGTGCTCCATGTTATGGTGATTATAATGCTCTATGTTTTCCCTAAATGTACAAATATAAAATGTGCCATGTTTTACTCATATGCCTGCATATGGAAAACAGAAATAAAAGTCGTTTAATCTGGTGACAACAAATGTCATCCTCTTTGCCCAGCGGCTTTTGATGTACCTTCAGTCAAATCAAACACGGAGCTTCTCAAGGTTCTAGACTCTGACCAGGCACGGTGGGTGGCTCACACCTGTCATCCCAGCACTTTGGGAGGCCGGGGTGGGAGGATCGTTTCAGCCCAGGAGTTTGAGATCAGTCTGGGCAACATAGCGAGACCCCGTTTCTACAACGACATTTAGCCAGGTGTGGCGGCTGCGTGCCTGTAGTCACACGTCCCGGAGAGGCTGAGGTGGGAGATCACCCGAGCCCAGGTGGTCAAGGCTGTGGTGAGCTGTGATCGTGCCATTCCAGCCTGGGCGGCAGAGTGAGACCAAACTCAAAATTTAAAAAAGATACCAGAATCTGTATTAGGTACAGTAATGAATTTCATACCCAACCTCCTTTTTCTCTCTTTTTCTCCAGTCAGAGTCTCACTCTGTCATCCAGGCTGGAGGGAGGGCAGGGTCACGCTCATGCCCACCGTAGCTTCGACCTGCTGGGCTCAGGTGATCCTCCCACCTCAGCTAGAACTACGGTGTGCTCCACCACGCCCGGTTAATTTTTTATTTATCGTAGAGACGAGGTCTCGCCAAGGTGCTCAGGCGGGTCTCGAACCCCTCGGCTCAAGCAGTCCTCCAGCCTCGGCCTCCCAAAGTGCTGGGATGACAGGCATGAGCCACTGCATCAGCCACTCCCTCCTTTTTAATGATTCCATTGGTAAACGGGAAATGGATCATGTCACTTTCCCAGCAGCAAGCACCAGTAGTGTTTATTGCTGTTTCATAAGTGATTGGGGAAGTAACTCAAGCATAAAGAAGCCAAATTATTTACGACTGTCTTCCCCTCTCCTGGCCCTCACGACAGTCTTCAGTGTGAATGTCTTTCTTACAAGTGTAAGCTTGGGAAACCGAAGTCAGTGGGTTTCACTGAGAAATTAAACAGTCGTGAAATGTTATCAGGTGAATAGCTGATCCCTAACTTATCATCAGCCCAAAATAGTGCCTCGCTTAGTGCATGCATTACCGAAATAGTCATCTGTATGTGTATGTGTGTGTGTGTGTGTGTGTGTGTGTGTGTGTTGTATATTTTTTTTTTCTTTTAATTTAAATGGAATCAGAGTCTCACTATGTTGCCTAGGCTGGTCTCGAATTCCTGGGCTCAAGCGATCCTCCTGCCTCAGTCTCCCAAAGTGCTGGGATGACAGGTATGAGCCACTGCACCAGCCATACTTTATTTTATTATTATGATTTTTATAAATAGAGATGGGATCTCACTTTGTTGCCTATGAGGGTCTCGAACGCCTAACCTCAAGTGATCCTCCTGCCTCGGCCTCCCAAAGCACTGAGATGACAGGCGTGAGCCACTGCGTCCAGCCATATTTTATTTTATTCTTATTGTTTTTATTTTTATAACTAGAGACGGGGGGGGGTCTCACTTTGTTGCCTATGAGGGTCTCGAACTCCTGACCTCAAGCGATCCTCCTGCCTTGGCCTCCCAAAGTGCTGGGATGACAGGCATGAGCCACTGCACCTGGTTATGCTCATTACTTTTTTAAAGAGGTTAGTAACACACAGACTCTGGTGTGTAAAGCCAGTAGCAACCCACGCACCTTCAAAGGTCCCCGGGATGAGATCAAAGGCACTAAGCAGCATCAATCTTATTCCAAGAACAGCATTTTGATTTAACATTCGGTCTGTTAGCCAATGTGTAGGTGGAATTAAATAATGCATCCTCCTGTGGTTATTTATATTCTAAATTACGCTGAAAATCCTAGCTGGTCCCCAACAAATTCAATTTCCTTTAGGCTGTGACTATATGAGTTTGAAGAATCAAATGTTTACTGGATGACCTGATCAAATCAATCTAAAACTATCAGCATTTCAATTTAATATGAAATGAAATTAAATATCGTGGACCTCGGAAGTAATGCATCATCTAAACGGTTCAGAACACCCAATCATAGCTGGCTCCCAATAAATTCAATTTATTTGAGCCTGTGGCCCTACAATTTTAAGGAATCAAAGTTTTTCCTGAATTAATTGGGCAAATCAGTCAAAATGTATATATTCAGTGAAAAAAGAAATAGTTGGACTGGTTGTTTGGCTGATTTGAGTGACTGACGCAGCAAAACGAGTGAAAGGATCAGCTTGAAACCAGGTGTGGTGACTCACACCAGTAATCTTAGCACTTTGGGAGGCCAAGGTAGGAGGACTGTTTGAAATCAGGAGTTGGAGACCAGCCTGGACAACACAGTGAGACCCTGTCTGTATTTTAAAAAAAGAAAAGAAACAAACAAACAAATTAGTAGCTGGAAATTAGATCTGCCTTAATTAGATCTAAACTACAGACATCTGTTTTGCCTTTTTGGTTAGGAAAACACCGCTAAAAAAGCATTCGTTTCCAAACTTGGTTGTACATGAGAGTGACCAGGAATGCTTTTAAAACTTCCAAAGTCCAAGTCGCACCCCAGATCAAGTCCATCAGAATTCCTTGGGATGAGACCCAGGCTCCAGTTCCAGATGACTCTAGTGTTCAAACAGACTTGGGGGCCACTGACATGAAGTTCAAATAGTCAGTCATCAAGCTTCTAGAGTAGGTTTTGAATTGAGGTGGGAGCCCAAGCTGGAGAAGGAAAAAAGAGGGGGACTTTATAATAATATCATAGTCAGTATTATACGCTTATAGCTTAGTATATAATTGTCATTGTTATTTTTTTAAACCGCAATTTGTCGTGCATGGTGGCTCGTGCCTATAACCCCAGCCACTCAGGAGGCTGAGGCCAGAGGATTGCTTGAGACCAGGAGTTCAAGACCAGCCTGGGCAACATAGTGAGACCCCATCTCAAAAAAAAAGCAACACACAAACAATGACTAACTCTTTATTGAACTCTTACCAAGTACCAAGCTGAGTGCTAGGCATTTTCCATGGATTCTTTTATGAAGTGCTCATACAAATCAGCGAAGCCTTATCACGTCAGTATGATTATTGTGTCCGTTAGTGGAAACTGAGGTGCCAGAGTGCGACCCCTTACCCCAGGGACCCCAGATAACAAGTGGCCAAGGGGAGTCAGCACCACAGAGGGTGACTTCAGAGCCTGCACTTGAGTCATTATTTTAAACCAGTGGCTTAAAACTCAGGGCTTGCTGGGTGCAGTGGCTCAAACCCATTATTCCAGCACTTTGGGAGGCCCAGACAAGAGGAATCCCTGAGCTCAGGGGTTCAAGACTAGCCTGGGCAATTTGGCGAGATCTCATCTGTACAATTAATCAAAAAATTAGCTGGGTATGGTGGCATGCACCTGTGGATCCAGCTCCTTGGAAGGCTGAGGTGGAAGGATTACCTGAGCCCAGCAGGTCGAGGCTGCGGTGGCCGTGAGCTTGCCACTGCACTCCTGGGTGACAGCGAGACTTTGACGCAAAAAAAACCCAAAACAACTCGGGGCTTATTGAGGTCTTCGGACTTTGTTATCTTATCTCCCCAGCGCCGGTGTATTTCAATTTTCTTTGTTTTTGGATGTCAAGGCCTCTCCAGACAGCCTAGGCTCCAGGAGAAGAGTCCAGATTCCGCTGAAGCTCCTTCTCTCTGGGGGGAACTCCCGGCCGACTTCAAGCCCTCGGCGGCCATAGGAAGGAACCAAGTCAAAGTACCCGCCTGGAGGAAGCACACCTATTCACCGAAGCGTGTTTCAAGCATAACTAAAAGAAAGTAAGGGCATCACCTGCAACTCCTGTTATTCCGTATAAAACCCTCCATGTTGGCCTGTCCACCACTTGTATGGATGGTTTAAAAAGGTTTTTTTTTTTGGAGTCCCCTTAAGGAAGTGTGTATTACCGATACCAGCTGCATTATTTTTTAATTTTTTAATTTTAAAGATGTGGGGTACATTTCAGGTACGTAAGTGGTCGTCTGGTCATCGAATTGAATTCCTGACATTTAAATGACAAAGCTGGGTGCAGTGGCTCATGCCTGTCATCCCAGCACGTTGGGAGGCCAAGGTGAGAGGATTGCCTGAGCCCAGAGACCAGCCTGGGCAACTTGGCGAGACTTCGTCTCTACAATAAATCAAAACTTAGCTGGACATGGTGGTGTGCACCTGTAATTCCATCTACTCGGGAGGCTGAGGCAGAAGGATCGCCTGAGCCCAGTGGGTGGAGGCTGTGGTGGCTGTGAGCGTGCCACTGCACTGTAGCCTGGGCAACAGAGTGAGACTTCGACTCAAAAAGAAAAAATTGTAGAGATGAGGTCTTGCCAAGTTTCCCAGGCTGGTCTCAAATCCCTGGGCTCAGGCAATCCTCTCATCTTGGCCACTCAAAGTGCTGGGATGACAGGCATGAGCCACCTTGCCCAGATAGCAGTCTCTTTTTCATTCAGTCTCTTGCCTCCGGAGAGCAGTTTTTCTCCAACATAGCAAGACCTAGTCTGCGCAAAAATTAAAAATTAGCCAGGTGTGGTGGTGCACACCTGTAGCCCCAGCACTTTGGGATTACAAACCAAGGCGGAAGGCCTACTTGACCCCAGGAGTTCGAGACCAGCCTAGGCAATATAGCAAGACTTTAACTCTACCCAAAATTAAAAATTAGCGAGGCGTGGTGGCGTGCGTCTGTAGTCCCAGCTGCTAGGGAGGATGAGACAGAAGGATTGCCTGAGCCCAGGAGTTCGAGGTTTGTGGTGACCCTTGATTGCACCACTGCACTCCAGCCTGGGTGACAGAGTGAGACCCTGACTCAAAAAATCAAAATGGTGATCCTTGGCACCCACCTGAGCCCACCGCCTCTGAGGCAGTCCTGAAGTGAAAAGACCTAAGGTGGAGTCAATAGACCAAAAAAGCAGCCATCTTGACACTGCCTAGTTCTGTCATGTGTTTCTAAGTTCACTTAACTTACCCTCTAATCACTAGCCAAGGAAAGAACCTGTCTCTCAGAGGGGGCCGTTGATAATTGCTTTACAACCCCCTTCCCAGCTTGTTTCGTGAACAAGTTAACCCATTCAGCCCTTGGGACCTTCCTGACCCAGACCCCATCCACATGGCAGCCGTGCGCGCGACTGATCCACGCATCTGCCCTCTGCTTACCTGCCCCTCCGTGAAGACACGGACAGACCAAGCACCTTAACGACCTGCCCCCATCAAAGGGAAGGGTTAAAAGCATTCCACTTCAAGCAGCCATCGGCCATTGTTTTGTCAGGCCCTGGCCAGGCCATGTGTTCTTTGAGCTATGGCCGCCATGTTTTCTAGCTTTGGCTCCCCTACTTTGGGGAGGTGAACCTTCTCTTTCTCTCTCTCGCTTTACTTTCTAAATAAACTATATTTTCCAATCTAACTTTTGAGCAATTCTTTGCATCTTTCTTTTTTTTTTTTTTTTTTTTTTTTACCTTTTTTGAGTTGTAGTCTCACTCTGTCGCCCAGGCTGCGGGCTGGAGTGCAGTGGACACTCAGGGCCACCCCAGTGTCGACCTGCTGGGCTCCGGTGATCCTTCTGCCTCAGCCTTCCAAGTAGCTGGAACTACAGGTGTGTGCTACCATGCCCAGCTACTTTTTGATTTATTGTAGAGACGAGGTCTTGCCAAGTTACCCAGGCGGGTCTCGAACCCACGGGCTCAGGTAATCCACTCGCCTTGGCCTTCCAAAGTGCTGAGATTACAGACTGAGCCACTGAGCCAGGCCTTTTTTCTTTTCTCCTTTTTTTTTTTTTTTTTTTGAGTCGGAATCTCATTCTGTGGCCCAGGCTGGAGTGCAGTGGCACGCTCACTGCCACCACAGTCTTGACCTGCTGGGCTCAGGTGATTCTTCTGGCTCAGCCTTCCGAGTAGCTGGAACTACAGGTACCCACTACCACTCCTGGCTAATTTTTTTGATTTATTGTACGGATGAGGTCTCGCCAAGTTGCCCAGGCTGGTCTCCAACTCCTGGGCTCAGGCAGTCCTCCCTCCGCGGCCTCCCAAAGTGCTGCAATGATAGGCGTGAGCCACTGCATCCAGCTTAATTATTATTTTTTAGGCTTCCTTCTTTAAAGGCACATTTCCAGTGGCGATTTTCAAGTAATACTTGTGTTTTCACACTGAGAACTGTGGTGAGAGGAGAAAGCGAGTGTTGTAAGTAGCAGAAAACACAAGAGGAAAAAATGGCAAAGCGGAGACCCTAAGGACAAGGCCAGGCACTGAGAGCACAGAGGGTGGGCCTGGATTCCTGGTCCCCTGCGAGCCCCCTCAGACCGCCCTGCCATCCCTTCACTTCAGGGTCCTTGTGTGTAAGAAGAGGTGGCCAGCCGGGCGCTGGCTTCCACCCGTAATCCCAACACTTTGGGAGGCCAAGGCGGGAGGACTGCTGGAGCCCAGGAGTTCGAGACTAGCCTGGGCAACATAGCCAGACCTCGTCTCTACAAAAATAAATAAATAAAATCAGCCGGGTGTGGTCGCATGGCCCAGAGTCCCAGTTGTTTGGGAGGCTGAGGTGGGAGGATCACCTGAGCCCAGGAGGTCGAGGCTGCAGTGGCCATGATCGTGCCTGGGAACAGAGTGAGATTCCAACTCAAAACCAAAAAAAGGTGGGGGGGGTGACCAATGGGAGTCCACTTGCCTCCGAGGCAGCCTTGAGGATAAGCAGAAATGTTCTTCCTGCCCTGCATTACTCAACAAGGCACTGAGAGTGGACCTCCCGGGCCAGAGTTCCCTGGGCTGCTCTCAGGGCATGGCCCGTGATGGCTCCGGGATCCTTGGTGGGTGGCCTCCCCAGCTGCCGCTGTCCCTGCGGTCCTCATCCTGAGAGTTGGGCCAAGGCCATCCCCTGGGGGGTGTGGGTGGACTGAGGAGACAGGGGGACAAGGCCTGGGAAGGAGCCAGGCTTCTCTTGGACTGGGGAAAGGCCTCAAGACACTGGGCTGCCCCAGGGGGCCACTGATCTCTTGTTGGCCACCAAGCCTCCACCAAGCCAAAGCAGAGTAAGCGGGCAGGAATGCCATCAGATGAACTAACTTCCTCCTGTGAACATTTTTTTTCTTGGAGTCAAGGTCTCACTCTGTCGCCCAGGCTGGAGTGCAGTGGCACGATCACGGCTCACCATAGCCTCGACCCCCAGTTCTCAAGGGATCCTCCCATCTCTCAGCCTCCCATGTAGCTGGGACCACAGGCCTGCGCCACTACGCCTGGCTAAGTATTAAAGTTTTTGTAGAGATGAGGTCTCACTATGTTGCCTGGGCTGGTCTCGAACTCCTGGGCTCAAGCCATCCTCCCACCTCGGCCTCCCAAAGTGCTGGGATTATAGATCGAACCACCAGCCAGCCTAACTTGGGAAAGGCTTTCCAGACTCTTCCACCCACCCCTGCCCGTCACCCTGTCCTCTTCCCTGTTTTGCTATTTTCGAGGCCCTCAGCAGCACCTGAGAGGATCTTTCTGAAGTCTGTGTTGGTCGGTTCACTGTTTCCATGAAAATGTCAGCTCCTGGAAACTCCAAGAGCGAGGTTACAGGTCTGTCTTGTTTATCTCCAGGGCCTAGCTGGTTTGTAAATGAATGAGCAACTAGCTGGTGGCCTATTTCTCAGGTGGTTGCGTTTCTCAGCCTCACCTTTGGAGAAGGTAGGTCCTCACCTCTGGAGAGAAGTTGGATTTATCCAAGAGCCAGGAAATTCATCTGCCCTGGGGTTCGATCTTTTTTTGAGTTGGAGTCTTGCTCAGTCATCCAGGCTGGAGTGCAGTGGCATGCCTATGGCCACTGCAACCTCCACCTGCTGGGCTCAGGCGATCCTTCCGTTTCGGTCTTCCAAGCAGCTAGAACCACAGGTGTGGGCCACCACGCCTGGCTGTTTTTTTGATTTACTGTAGAGATGAGGTCTCTCCAAGTTGCCCAGGCTGGTCTCGAACCTGTGGGCTCAGGCAATCCTCTTACCTCCGTCTCGCGGTGCTGGATTACAGGTGTGAGCCACTGCCCCTAGCTCTAGATATTTTCTGAGGATCTTTTGATAACCGGTGACACTTGTCACTATTTAACGTGACCTCATGTCATTTAAAGAAGGTCAAATTATAAACTAGAAATTTACAGTAGCAGAATGTCAAGCATAGTCATCTAGAGAGATTTCACCTAGAACGTGGTTAAAATAAGTTTGAGACTTAGTTCAACACATTTGACTGACTGTCATCTAGTGTGGTCTGTTGTTTTCAGTAAGAATTCGGGGCCGGGCTTGGTGGCTCAGCCTATAATCCCAGCACGTTGGGAGGCAGAGGCGAGTGGATTGCCTGAGCCTGCAGGTTCGAGACCCACCTGGGCGAGATTTTTGTCTCTACAATAAATAAAAAATTAGCTGGGCATGGTAGCACGTGCCTGTGGTTCTGGCTACTTGGAAGGCTGAGGGAGGAGGATCGCGGGAGCCCAGCAGGTCGAGGCTGCTGTGGCCAGGAGTGTGCCACTGCACTCCAGTCTGGGCAACAGAGTGAGACTTCAACTCAAAAAAAAAATAATAATAATTCAGACCCTTGTGAAGGGAGATTTCACGGAAGACGTAAAATTACCTTCATGAGTTCGTATGAGCAAAGGACTTCAATCTGAAAGCAAATGTTCTCTAAACCTAAATATTTTCTACCGAAGAAGAAAATTAGCTGAAAATAAAAAGCTTGTCAAAAGTGTGGGTTTTTCCAGAAAGGAGTTGGCTGGGTCATCTGGAAGGTCAATTTTTAGATCTTTTAGGAATCGCCACACCGTTGTACTAATTTATACTCTCACCAATTTACACTACCTTTTCCACGTATCCTCACCAGCATCTGTTGTTGATTTTTTTCTCTTTTTTTGAGTCACAGTCTCATTCTGTTGCCCAGGCTGGAGTGCAATGGCACACTTATGACCACCGCAATCTTGACCTGCTGGGCCTAAGCCATCTTTCCGCCTCAGCCTTCCAAGTAGCTGGAACAGATCAAGTTGCCTAGGCTGGGTCTTTTTTTCTTTTCTGAGTCGGAGTCTCACTCTGTCGCCCAGGCTGGAGTGCAATGGCATGCTCACAGCCACCGCAGCCTCGGCCTGCTGGGTTCAGGCTTCAGCCTTCCAATTAGTTGGAACTACAAGTGTGTACCACCATGCCCGGCTCATTTTTTGACTTATGTACAGACGAGGTCTGGCCATGTTGCCCAGGCTGGTCTTGAACCCATGGGCTCAGGTAATCCTCTCACCTTAGTCTCCCAAAGTGCTGGTATTAAAGGTGTGAGCCTCCGTGACTGGCTACATCTGTTGTTTTTTGAGTTGTTGATAATGACCATCCTGACTAGAGTTAGGTGGTATCTCCGTGTGGTTTTGATTTGCCTTTCTCTGATGTTGAGTGAGGCTGAGCACTTTCATGTGTCTGTTGGCTGCCCGTATATCTTCTTCTGAGAAGCATCTATTCATGTCTTTTGCCCACTTTTTTATTTTTTATTTTATTTTATTTTTTTGAGTTGGAGTCTTACTCTGTCACCCAGACTGGAGTGCACTGGCCGCTCCCGGCCACCGCAACCTCGACCTGCTGGGCTCTGGCGATCCTTCCGCCTCAG
>NW_007231883.1:232540-250145 GCF_000164805.1 Carlito syrichta | reverse complement strand
AGTAGCCGGAATTACAGGCACGTGCTACCATGCCCGGCTGATTTTTTCATTTATTGTAGAGATGAGGTCTCGTCAAGTTGCCCGGGCGGGTCTCGAACCTACGGGTTCAGGCAATCCACTCACCTCAGCCTCCCAAAGGCGCAGGATTACAGGCTGAGCCACCAAGCCCGGCTTTTGCCCACTTTTTAATGGGGCCGTTTGTTTTTTTCCTTTCAGCACGTTTGAGTTCCTTGTAGATCCTGGACGTTAGGGCTTTGTCAGATATACAGTTGGCAAATATTTTTCCCGTTCTGAGTGGCTGTCTCTCCACTCTCTCGATGGTTTCTTTTGGTTTGCAGAAGCTTTTCAGTTTGATGAGGTCCCACTTGTCTATCTTATCTCTTAGGGCATGGGCTTTTTAAAAAAAAGTGAGGGTTTTTTTGGTTTGTTTGTTTGTTTGTTTTTAGAGATAGAGCCTTGTTATGTCACCCAGGTTGGAGTGCAAAGACTATTCACAGGTACAATCATATGCACGACAGTCTTGAACTCCTGGGCTTAAGTGATCCTCCTGCCTCAGCCTCCCAAGTAGCTGGGATAACAGGTGTGTACCACAGCACTTGACAAAAGTGAGAGTCATTTCTGACACTGATATCCACATCTGGAGATACTGTGAAAATTATATTCACTGGATATTATCAGGGCCTGTCCTTCCTAAGGTCTCAGAGTTTACAACTTATTCCTCTAAAATGATCATGAAATGTCCCCATGTCTTGACGGCCTTATACCAAAACCCTCCAGGTAACTAGGCAGCAGGGTATGTCAACCTAGGTTTCTAGAAATGACTCGTATCCTGTTTGCTACTGGAACCAACGTGTTAGAATGTGGAGTTTGCCACAGAGTAGGAAGTGAATTCATTCATGGAGCACTTATTTATGAGCAGGCGATACAACTGTGAAAACACAGGCGCAGGCTCGCAGGAATGGACGAACTCACTAGAAAAATAAACGTTGCCACATCACTCAAGCAAAGTTGCAAGCAGTTATGCAATTTGAATTGCAGTTTGACTCCCTCCCTGCTGTTTTAATAGAGAGTAGAAAACAGAAATCTTCAGCACAAGGACTTTGGCTTGAAGGCAACGTGCCTGGCTGGAGATAGGAAACCGGGTGTCTGACAGCACTGCCTGCAGATTTTTGGAGACTAAAAGAGAACGAATTATGGGAAAGGGGGGAAAAAAAAAGGTGGGGCATGGTGGCACACGCATGTAATCCTAACATGTTGGGAGGCCAAGGTGGGAGGATCGTTTGAGCCTAGGAGTTCAAAACCAGCCTGGGCAACATAGCGAGTCTTCATCTCTACAAAAAAAAAAAATTAGTCAGATGTGGTTGCACATGCCTGTAGTCCCAACTACTTGGGAGGCTGAGGTGGTAGGATTGCCTGAGTCCAGGAGGTCGAGGCTGCAGTGAGCCGTGATTGTGCCACTGTACTCCAGCCTGAGCAACAGAGAGAGATCCTGACTCAAAAGAAAAGAAAAGAAAAAGAAAAAGAAAAAAAGCCTGCCCTAGCCATGGTCCCCAATCAGAGAGGCCTAGGGGCTGTGCACAGACCCTATGGTGATCAGGGTTCTGACCAGCTTCCCACCCACTCTCCCTGGTGGCCCAGCCGCCCATTGTACTGGTTGTGGCTAAGAGGAGAGGACTGGGTGAGCCATGGACAGACAGGGAAATAATTTTGCAGAATCAGTAGAACCCACCTAAAAGGAAAGGAGAAACTGGTCAGTCAACCTCTTCAAGGAACGTATACGTCAGGGGACACATTACCTGCGGGGTTCTTTCATGCCTCAGACTTTCTCTCAAGGACATTTTTTTTTATGAGTCAGAGTCTCACTCTGTCTCCCAGGCTGGAGTGCAGTGGCACGATCACAGCTACTGCAGCCTCGACCTCCTGGGGCTCAGGCAATCCTTCTGCTTCAGCCTCCCAAGTAGCTGGGACTACAGGCATGCACCAACACTCCCAGCTAATTTCTTATTTTGTGTAGAGATGGGGTCTTGCTATGTTGTCCAGGTTGACCTCAAACTCCTGACCTCAAGCAATCCTCCTGCCTCGGCCTCCCAAAGTGCTGGAATTAGAGACATGAGCCACCGAGCCCACCTGTGTTTTTCATCCATTTTTGGACTTTCAAAGTCACGCTATCAAGTTTTAAGCTCGAGAGAAGACACTTTTGGCCCAACAAATGGTACCATACGCTGAATGGTATAACTGCATGTTCTTGAAGGAGCCACATTTTGATAAATAACATTTCTTTTTATAATCTCTTTTTAAGCCGGGCATGGTGGCTCACATCTGTAATCCCGGCACTTTGGGAGGCCGAGGCAAGAGGATTGCCGGCGTCCAGGGCTTCGAGACCTGCCCGGGCAACTTGGGGAGACCTCGTCTCTACAATAAATTAAAAAATTAGCCGAATGTGGTGGCCTGCATCTGTAGTTTCAGCTACTTGGGAGGCTGAGGCGGAAGGATCGCCTGAGCCCAGCAGGTCGAGGCTGTGGTGGCCGGGAGCGTGCCACTCACTGCACTCCAGCTTGGGCAACAGAGTGAGACTCCAACTCAGAAGACAAAAAAAAAGAATCTCTTCTTAAAAAACTAAGAGACTTCTTCATACCAGGCAGCAAATGTTCCCTATGCAAACTTAGCTTGCAGTTATGGTTTTGATCATGACTTTATCTTGCAGTGAGCTACGATTGTGCCACTGTACTCCAGCCTGGGCAACAAAGGGAGACCGTAACTTAAAAAAAAAAAGAAAGAAAAATTAGAAGAAAAGCCTGCCCTAGCCATTGGCCCCATCGGAGAGGCCTAGGGGTTTTATTCTGTTTTTAGCTAAAATCGGGTCCCGGGAAAAAATCTAGAGTCGTTGATAAGCAGGCCATTGTCATCTGGTGTTGTGCATTACTCACCTAAGCGCCTTCTTTTTGGGAACTAAAGAGATAAGACACTATGGAGACCCCTGTTCCTGAGTTTCAGATAAAGGAGTATGTTTTCAGAATTCCTCTGGATTTCTGAGAGTTAGTGGAGGCTGTGCTTTGTGAGTCTGATGCTATGAAATCATGACATAGCTCATTTAGCAGCAGGTTGACTATTTCTGGAAAAAATGGTTCCCGGCTTCCTTTCATTGGAATGGGGCATCGATGGGACTGTTCTTTTTTTTTTGAGTCGGGGTCTCACTCTGTTGGCCAGGCTGGAGTGCAGTGGCATGATCGTGGCTCACTGCAACCCCCACCTCCTGGGTTCAGGGGATCCTCCTGCCTCAGCCTCCTGCCTGGGACTACAGGCACATGTCATCACACCTGGCTCTTTTTTTTTTTTGGTAGAGACAGGATCTTACTATGTCGCCCAGGCTGGTCTTGAATTCCTGGGCTCAAGCAGTCCTCTGGCCTTGGCCTCCCAAAGTGCTGGGATTACCGGCGTGAGCCACTTTGCCCAGTCAGACTTTTTTGTTTTGAGAAAGGTGTTTTGAGCAGGTGCTCAGAGGGTGCCACCCATCAAGGAAATGTTGAGTTCTGAAAATCACTCCCAAAACGCCCACTTCTCTGGGTGCTCCTGCTTCCCTGGTGACCGTTCTGGCCACCATCCCTGGCCACGGCGTGGTCTAGTAACTTGCCAGCACATGCCTGGAGATCCCTGCCAGACTCGCATGGAATGTCCCGTGCAGCCGGTCAAGTCCACGATTCCATGGCGTGCTTTGCTGTTGGTCTACAGGTTTAAATAGAAAGAAGTAAAGTCACAGACACAACTCAGGCATGAGCAGGCCTGGAACTCGCCTCTTTGCTCTTTTTTTTTTTTCCTATCCTTACCACAAAGACTTTGATTGCAGAGGCAGGAAAGCTAGCAGTGAAGACCCATTTTGAGGTTAATTTCTGTTTGCCCAGCAGTTTCTTAATAATTTTCCCATTAAAAAAGAAAGATATTAATAAAGCATTAATAGATAAATACAAATACTTTGATGATTATTTTATTTTATTTTAGTTGGAGTCTCACTCTGTGGCCCAGTGGCAGAATTATGGCCACTGCAGCCTCAACCTGCTGGACTCAGGAGATTCTTCCATCTCAGCCTCCCTAGGAGCCGTAACTATAGGCGAGCACCACCATGCCCTGCTAATTTTTTGATTTTTTGTAGAGATGGAGTCTTGCTATGTTGCCCAGGCTATTTTGATGATTTTTAAATACAACAAAATGGAATATTTTCATGATTTTTAAAAAGTGAGCATTGTTAGCCAGGCTTGGTGGCTCAGCCTGTAATCCCAGAGCTTTGGGAGGCTGAGATGAGTGGATTGCCTGAGCCTGCAGGTTCGAGACCCGCCTGGGCAACTTGGCGAGATCTCATCTCTACAATAAAATAAAAAAAAATTAGCCGGGTGTGGTAGCTCGCGCCTGTAGTTACAGCTACTTGGAAGGCTGAGGCGGAAGGATTGCCAGAGCTCAGCAGGTCGAGGCTGCAGTGGACGGGAGCGGCCATTGCACTCCAGTCTGGGCGACTGAGTGAGACTCCAACTTAAAAAAAAAAAGTGAGCATTGTTATTATTAGTAGTCTACTAAAACTGCTTGGTCCCCAAAGTGAGAAAAATTAGATTTGGCCTAAAAATGAAAACATAGCAAAAAAAAAAAAACATTGACAAAGAAAGAAATTGCGTCTTTTTTTTTTTTTCGTCCAGGTCAGTTAGTTCTTATCTATAATTCTTTATTTTATTTTATTTTTTTAGGTCTAGATGTTTCATTGTTGTTCAAGTCTTATTATCTCCTTGTTGATTCTTGTCTAGTTCTTTTATCCATTATTGAAATTAGAGTATTGGAGTCCCCAAGTATTTTTTTATTTTATTTTTAATTTGAAAGATGTACAGTGCAATTCAGGGTTAGGTATGCAAATGTTCATTATTCACGTACCCTTGTTGATGAGGTGTGCCCTCCCCCTCCCCCGGCAGATTCCCACTACTGCCAATCCCACTCCCCTATAATTCTTTAAAAAAACCTCAAGATTTAGCTGGGGTCGGTGGCTCAGCCTGTAATCCTGTGCCTTTGGGAGGCTGAGGTGAGTGGATTGCCTGAGCCCGTGGGTTCGAGACCCGCCTGGGCAGCGAGACCTCATCTCTACAATAAATCAAAAAATCAGCCGGGCATGGTAGCGCATGCCTGTAATTCCGGCTACTTGAAAGGCTGAGGCGGAAGGATCGCCGGAGCCCAGCAGGTCGAGGCTGCGGTGGGCGAGCGCGGCCACTGCACTCCAGTGTGGGCAACAGAGTGAGACTCCAACTCAAAAAAAAACAAAAACAAAACCTCAAGATTGTAACATTTTTAAAAAACGTCAAGTTTTATATTTATCTTAATATAGCTATTGTACAATAATATATCTAATTTTTAGAAATAAAGTCAGTATTATTTAAAATGTTATACTAAGATTATCTGTAAAAGCGCCATATGTATAAATTCATGACTTAAAAGTTTGCAATGTTGGTCCAGGCGTAGTGGCTCATGTCTATAATCTCAGCACTCTGGGAGGCAAAGGCGAGAGGATTGCTTGAGCCCAAGAGTTCAAGACCAGGCTGGGCAGCAACGCAGCAAGACCTTGTCTCTACAAAAAATCAAAAAATTAGCTGGGTGTGGTGGCATGTGTCTGTAGTCCCAACCACTTGGGAGGCTGAGATGGAAGGATCAACTGAGCCCAACAATCTGAGGCTGCAGTGAGCCATGATTGTGCCACTGCACTCCAGCGGGGGTGACAGAGTGAGACCCCTGACTCAAAAAAAAAAAAAAGTTTGCAATTTGCAATGTTGACCTCTAAAATTCGGGTTCTTAAAATAAACATGAAACTTGCACTGCTTTTCAGATTTGATTTTATAGTGTAAGATCCAATACTCATCAATGTATTACAAAAATTCCTGGGCAACCCCCTCGGGGCTCCTCCCACTGTGGGAGCTTTTCTGTGCTCTCAATAAATCATGCTTTCCAAAAAGAAAAATTCCCATGCTATGGTCCAGAAGATAAATTATATATAATTAATTCATGTTAACCTGTAAGCCACCATTAAATAAGATGTGTATGTCAGTCGGGCGCAGTGGCTCATGCCTGTAATCTCAGCACTTTGGGAGGCCAAGGCGAGAGGATTGCCTGAGCTCAGTGATTTGAGACCAGCCTCAGCAACATGGCGAGATCTTGTCTCTACAATAAATCATAAAATTAGCCAGGTGTGATGGCACATGCCTGTAGTTACAGCTACTTGGAAGGTTGAGGTGGAAGGATTGACTGAGCCCAGCAGGTCAAGCTGCGGTGGCCATGAGCATGCCACTGGACTCCAACCTGGGCGACAGAGTGAGACTCCAAACTATAAAAAAAAAAGGCATGTATGTCTCCAAAGAATATTAACCTGTGTATATCTTGGTCTGAAAATAATATGTGCGAATGCATTTAACCTTTTGAGAGCACATATTTAAGAAAAAAAATTCTAAAATCATTACTGACTAGTAAATTTTGGAAATTATGATGTTTTTATAAAGCATGGTGACACAGTGAGGTGTGAAAGCAAAGAAGCACAAATGCTTTTGCAAAATTTTCAAAGTTTTCCCACCCTATTCTAATTGATCTGCGTGTTCACTTTCTGCGGTTGTGCAATTACTTGAATATAAAAGCTCTTTCTGTTAATCCTTCAACCTGAAAAGTCATAACGTAACAGAAGCATAAAGAGGAATTGGGCATTTCAACCCCATGGCTGCCCCGGTGTTTCAAGCTTTTTATCTGCTCGCTTTTGAAGGTTTACCCCTTTCACGATTTCCCCATCGTTGTAGGCTTGAACGTTTATAACATCTTAGAAACCATGACCCTATTCCTGATCGCTTATAGGTAAAATCGTCTGAATAACCTTTTAAAAAGTTCTTGCATTTGGGTGGAAACTTTCCAAAGACAGCTTGGTACAAGTCACCAAATTCACCTCACGCTTTGATGCAGCAATTTCACTTTGAGAAATATACAGGGGGTGCCAAAAAAGTGCACACACATTTTAAGAGATGTTATCTATGTGTGACTCCTCGAAGTTGAATTGAGTTATGGTAGCAATGTGAAGCATGACATTTGTTCAGTCATGCTGCCGCTGTTGTCTTTGATTGTCCTGCCTGTCTCATGGTGACGCTCGCATTTATTTGATGAATGCCATCTTTTGAGCAAACGTCACACTTAAAATGTGTATACATTTTTTGGCATCCCCTGTATTTATATCCTAATAAAATTATTATGGGCACAAAGGTATGGCAATAAGGAAAGACTAGTCATCTTGGCTTTATTTGCAACAGTAAAAAAAAAACCAGAAACGATCCAGATTTCTACTAATATGAGATTGACTAAAATAATGAGTGTTTTTCATCATTCAATGGACTATCATGCAAGCATTAAAAATGTTACAGAACACAGTAAGAGTTTATGATGATATAGACCTTCATTCAAGACAGACTTTTAAGCAGAAAAATTAGCTCACAAATACAACGCTTGGGCGGACTGGGTGGCTCAAGCCTGTAATCTCAGCGCGTTGGGAGGCTGAGGCAGGAGGATTGCTTGAGCCCAGGAGTTTGAGACCTGCCAGGACAACATAGGGCGACCCTGTCTCTACTTAAAGAAAATATACAGGAATGAACCTAAAAAAGCATCTACACGTTTTAAGAGCTGTTATCTACATAGGACTCTTTGAAGTTGAATTGAATTACGGTAGCAATGTGTGGTATGACGTTCGCTCAGCTCTGCTTCTGCCATTTTCTGACTGTCCTGTCTGTCGCATGGTGATGCTGGCGTTCACTTGATGAACTCCATCTTCTGAGTGAACATCAGACTTAAAATGTGCACCCATTTTTTGACACCCCCATATATATGTTATGTTAAGAGAAAGTCAGACACAAAAGGTCACACACGGTGCGATTCCATTTCTGATACATGTCCAAAGTAGGTAAATCCACAGAGACAGTGGAGGTTGGTGGTTGCCCCGGGGGAAGCAGAGAATTAATGGGTTCCCGAGTTTCCTTTTGGGGGTGATGTAAATGTTTTGACACTAGATAGAGGTGGTAGTCGCAAGATCTTGTGAATATCACTGAATTGTTCCCCGTCACTTGGTTCGTTTTACGTTTTGGGAGTCTCACCTCAATTTTTAAAATGTATATATAGAACAGGCCAGGTGTGGTGGCTCACGCCTGTCATTCCCGCACTTTGGGAGGTGGAGGCGAGAGGATTGCCTGAATCCACGGGTTCGAGACCAGCCTGGGCAACTTGGCTAGACCTCGTCCCTACAATAAATCAAAAAAGTAGCCGGGTGTGGTGGCACGTCCCAGCGACTCGGGAGGCTGAGGCAGAAGGATCGCCTGAGCCCAGCAGGTTGAGGCTGCGGTGGCCGTGAGTGTGCCCCTGCACTCTAGCCTGGGCAACACAGTGAGACTCTGACTAAAAAATTTTTTAAAAGTGCACAGCATGGACTGTGGTGGTCCTGGGAGCGCCCTCACCTCTGGCAGGCAAGGACCCTACCCTGGGGGTCCATCCTGTTCTCCTGACGGTTCCCAATGCAGTGGCAACTCTTGTCCCTCTTGTGAAAAGAGGCTCTCTGGTGGCCTCCCTGCCCCTGAGCTCCAGTGGGCCTAGTCCATGCGCTGTGCCCCTCCCCAGCCTGGCTGATCCCAGAGGACTGAACAGCACCAGGCTACCCTTGAACTCAGGTTGGGGGTGGGGTGCGGGCCACAGTATCTCTCCGCTGAGTCGCCTCAGGCTTGAGTCGGAGTCACTCCATCGCCCAGGCTGGAGCACAGTGGCACACTCGCGGCCACAGCAGCCTCGACCTGCTGGGCTCAGGTGATCTTTCGGCCTCAGTCTTCCAAGTAGCTGGAACTACAGGCACACGCCACCACGCTGGCTAATTTTTTCTTTTTTAAAATTTATTGTAGAGATGAGGTCTTACCAAAAAGCCAGAAAACCTGCAAGACGCTTCCACGCAGGATGGAGGACGCCCATGGGAAGGAACTTTCTCATTTTCACACAATGGATTGCTTAGTTCTTGCAGTACTTGTTTTAGAGAAATGGTTTAGCAGTGTAAGTAAGCACTGACTGTCCTCAGGGTCTTTCCATCAATTCTGCCCATTTCTGATTCCGTTTGGGTAGTTCTGGACAAATGACAATATCTCAGTATTATAATCTCACATCTTTTAAAAATGGACAGTTATTTCACCGAGCCCAAGAATAACTGGTAAGGACCTTGATTAATTATAAAATCGTTGTTAAAGTATTTTACAGCCTAAGCACATCTTCTTGGGGGGCAACTTTTCTTTCTTTCTTTCTTTCTTTTTTTCTTTTTGAGTTGGAGTCTCACTCTGTCACCCAGACTGGAGTGCAGGGGTACGCTCACAGCCACTGCAGCCTTAACCTGCTGGGCTCAGGCGATCCTTCCACCTCAGCCTTCCAAGTAACTGGGACCACAGGTGCATGCTACCACACCCGGCTAATTTTTTTAACTTATTGTAGAGATGATTCTGTCTTGCCAAGTTGCCCAGGCTGGTCTCAGACGCCTGAGCTCAGGCAATCTTCTCGCCGCCACCTCCCAAGGTGCTGGGATGACAGGTGTGAGCCACTGCGCCCAGCTGCAACTTTTCAATTTCTGCTCAAACACAAATCTCTCTTGACTCAGCGATTCTACCTCGAGGTATCCATCCTAAAGACCTATCCTTGCCGGAGAGAAATGGGCCCAGATGCTCACGGCAGTGTTGCTAGAAATAGCGAAAAACTGGAAACAACTTGCCATCAGCAAGGGAATGATCCAGTATATCACAGGGCACCACACTATGGACTGACACTTTTGTGACTGAACTTGGTGACTAAGGAAAGACGAGACGTCATGATTTAGCAGACCTTTCCAACCCGCCTCCCACTGATTTTCTATTGCTAGATTGATTTCAGTGTCTGCATACCCACCATTCCTTGGGCTCACCTGGAAATGTATCCTCAGATTACAGCAGATTTACAGGACTTCTTCCTTTTTAGTGGCTGCCCAATAAATTCTATCACTTAAGCCAGGTGTAGTGGCGTGTGCATGTAGTCCCAGCTATTCTGGAGGCTGAGGCTGGAGGATCGCTTGAGCTCAGGGGTCAGAGCCCGGCCTGGGCAACATAGCGAGACTCCCATTTCTAAAAAAATTAAAACGTTCAGGCGCGGTGGCTCCTGCCTGTCATCCCAGCACTTTGGGAGACTGAGGCGAGAGGATTTCCTGAGCCCAGGAGTTCAATACCAGCCTGGGCAACATGGTGAGACTTCGTCTCTACAATAAATCAAAAAACGAGCCGGGTGTGGTGGTGTGTGCCTGTAATTCCAGCTGCTTGGAAGGCTGAGGTGGAAGGATCGCTGGAGCCCAGCAGGTTGAGGCTGCGGTGGCCGTGAGCATGCCACTGCATTCCAGCCTGAGGGACAGTGAGACTCTGACTCAAAACAATGACAAAATGATTTAGACGGTCCAAACCAATGGATATCCTAAAGGGTAAGGTGATTCGATTTCCTCCTGGTAGATGGGATCTGTTTTAGGTTGAAACCCACTGGATGATGGGCACACTCTGGAGTGTGGCATGTGAAGTTACGTCGGTGTCACTCCAGGCTGTGCTGTGCTTCTGTGCCAGGATGTGTCGCGAAACAGCAGCCAGCTTGCAGTGGAGCCATTTTGCCCCCTGACTCCAGGGAGCAGCCGGGCTTAGACCCAGGGAATTTCCCAAGCCGTAGCAAGGGTCAGCAGGGCTGTGCCTTCAGAAGGGGACAAGAAAATGAGTCACTTTCCACTTTTTTGCTGAATCACGATCCAAACCATTTTCTGCCTTTTATCTCGTTTTTGTTTGTTTGTTTTGTTTTGTTTTGAGCCAGAGTCTCACTCTGTCGCCCAGGCTGGAGTGCAGCGGCATGCTCACGGCCACACGCAGCCTCGACCTGCTGGGCTCAGGCAATCCTCCAGCCTGTCTTCCAAGGAGCTGGAACTATAGGTGCGCGCTACCACGCCCGGCTAATTTTTTCATTTATTTTAGAGAGAAGATCTTGCCAAGTTGCCCAAGTTGGTCTCGAACCCCTGGGCTCTCACCTCAACCTCCCAAAGTCCTGGGATGACAGGCGTGAGTCACTGCACCTAGTTATCTAGTTTTCAAAGGCATTTCAACGCTGAGCGTGGTGGGCTCATGTGTCATCCCAGCACTTTGGGAGGTCGAGGCAAGAGGACTGCCTGAGCCCAGGGGTTCGAGATCAGCCTGGGCAACTTGGTGAGACCGCGTCGCTATAATAAATCAAAAAATTAGGGCGCGGTGGCACGCGCCTGTGGTTCTAGCTACTTGGGAGGCTGAGGTGGAAGGATGGCCCAGAAGGTCGAGGCTGTGGTGTCCGTGATCCTGCCATTGCATTCAGCCTGGGCTGGAGTGAGACTCCTACTCAAAAATAAAAGGCATTTCAAGGGTCACTTGCAAGTGGCATAAAGCCCAACTATGCCAAATTTAAATAACCATGACCACAATCCCTCATTAATTAAAACAGTCTAATTACTAGCCAGTGGTTCACACTTGAGCAACAGTTAATTCTGCGACATAAGCTGTGTTTTGATCTCTGCAGGGCTAACACCATGGGCAGAGGGGCTTCCTGGTACTGAAAGTTTTCTCAGGCCCTTTCAGGAAGCGTGTTTTACCAAGTGAACTTAAATGGGAACGTTCATCATAGACTATGGGATGCCAGGCAAGGTAGTGGCCATGTTTTTCGGCCAAAAATCAATTTTGTCTCTCCCGTGCAGTTTTCAATACAGCTGGATACACCCTAGTGTCTTACCAATGGTTATGGCGGTTACGACTCCCTGGGCAGCCGGAAAATCCTGTGGTATGACGGATTTGTGCCACATAGGCACTTTTCATATCATTACCACTTAATCAACCCTTGGGGGGCACAGGACACACAAAAGGTCTCCTTTTCCAGATTTGGTTCTAAGATTAGTAAAGATAGCAAATACCAAGGATCATCGAAGTTTCAGTAAGTATCACGTGATGGCTCATGCCTGGAACCCCAGCACTTTGGGAGGCCGAAGCAGGATTGCCTGAGCCGGGGAGTCAAGACCAACCCGGGCAACTTGGTGAGACCTCATCAGTGCAATAAAATTAAATAAAAAGAATTAGCTGTGTGTGGTGGTGTGCGCCTACAGTTCCAGCTACTTGGAAGGCTGAGGCAGAAGGATCAATTCAGCCCAGCAGGTAGAGGCCGCAGTGGCCATGAGTGTGCCACTGCACTCCAGCATAGGTGACAGTAAGACCACAACTAAAAAAAAAAAAAAAAAAAAAAAAAAAAAATAGCCAATACCTCTCAAATTTGACACAGGCAAGTTAGGAAACTGGATTATTTTAGTTAGATCTTCATCAGTAACCACATACCAATTAAAAAAATCCAAAGACACTAGAATTGATATGTTTAATCTTTTCTTGATGTCAAAAAGAATTCTACAGGCCAGGCACTGTGGTCCACACCTTGCACACTGGGAGGCTGAAGTAGGATCGCTTGAGCCCAGGAGTTCCGACTAGCCTGTGCAACGTAACAAGACCCCGTCTGCTCAAAAAATTTTTTAAAAACTTTGGAAAATCTTGAAACACCACAGCACTGCAACTATTTCGGCATTAAAATAGTTCCGATACATTTAACAAAAAAGCATGTCCAGTTATAACAAGGTTTTACCCTGAATTATCTCAGTTGCCTATTTACTTGAGGTTTAGACATCTACCGTCAGGGCATCACTGTCAGGCCAGCCCCACGATGAGTTTGCAGATTCTTGAAGAGTCAAGTTTTGCCCATTTTTTCCTGTTAAGACCTGAGGTAAAGTTATCTCCCCCCAAATTTTGTTCCATTCTCAACATCTTAACAGTACTCATTATGACACACCCATTAAAGTTCCAGAGAAGTGCCCTTGAACCAGAATTCACTTCTAAATGGACCAGAATTAGTAATGTTGACAATGGTGATTCTACAGCTATAGTAGAAACTTCACCTAAATCAGATCAAACGAGTCATTTGTTCCCCTTGACTAAAAAATCTAATAAATGTTGACACAATCGTAGCCTTTATGCCACTGTTTTTCACTCACATGTGCCTTGTTTGAAAAAAATCGTGTCTAATCATTTTGCAAGTAAAATTATTTTTCCTCATTTATATATATAGCATCCACTGAGTATTTGTCACGTTTGACAAACCCATTTTTATCAGCCCATTAACCTATTTATAAGATAAAGTGAATATTTTTAAAGGGAAAAACTTGCCAGCCCTTATACTTATTTAGAAGGTGTCGCTGAGAGGTATCATGGAAAACAAGATTAATATGTAACAAAATCTTCAATTCTTAAGTGAAGGCCATGTAACTAATATTTAAAACCTCTGCAATTATTAGTTTATTAGTATCATCCAGGACTCAGATGTTCAGTATTCCTCCTGAAATTACATAAACAAATGCAAATGGAAAGAATCCAAGTCAAAATTATATAACAAAACAGCACTCCATCACAAAAGCGTGTAAAATTACAAGAACGCTATTTTAAAATACTGGCACTTTAAGAGAACGATCATCTCAAAAAAACCCCACAAAATTGCCAAATTGTTCCCTAAACTGCTAAGCAGATAAACAGGACTAATGAATGAGTTTGGGTTTTGTAAAGAAAAGTTAAATTCAAGTAAATTGAATAATTTGTACTGAAATGCAAAGCTCAAGCGTCCTCTTTCTCCATTAGCTATCTGATCTATAAAGGGGCAAACCACAGTGTAGGAAAATACACCCAATTTAAAAAGTGGCATCATTGGAAAAGCGGCCCAGTTAATTAAAAATACTTTTAATGGAGTCTCAAGTTTCTCGAGCAGTCTATATTCAGATAAATGGGTTAAACAGTTACAGCCAGCACTTCACCGGAACTAACACAACAAAAAAACTTACATGACAGTCTTGTATTTTAAGCTCACGCTTTCGGGGCTACATTCTCAGGTCTTCCTTAACGTGGGAACTGCAAAATATAACTGCCATTACATGGTAATGGGAGTTAAAGAATTCTAGAGTCCTCGTGTAAAGATCAGAACACATTTTCTCTCAGTCCTTCAAGGACAGACTTTCAAAATGTTTGATTCTCACCATCCCATGCTGTGAGTAGCCTGGTTACACGCTTTACTTTGTAAATAGAAGTGGGCTGTGTGAAATTTGTTATCAGCAGATCAAGATTCTGGAGTTTCAGTCATGGTGGAAAAGTGTCTCAATTGAACTTGTATTACCCCCATCATGACATGCAGGGTGTGTCAAGGAAAGCTTTTTATCGGCTAGTTACATGAAAAAGATAAAACAGTCGTAACTCATGTGACCCCAAATGGGCAGAAGCAAAAGACTAGCCTCCCCTCGAGAAGAAAAATGTCAGACCTATGAAAAGGACAACCATACTAATAAAAAAAATTGTATTTACTTAGAAGCATTCAGAATGTCAACAAAACAGCTGCAACTTTTTTTTTTTTTTTGCAATTACAGAGTGGTATTCAGTTAACAGAACAACAATTATTTCGTATAAGCTGCATCAGAGACAACTGAAGATGAGAGAACTACCATCCCCATATATAACTAATTTGTGCTGTGCACCAACAAGAACCTGCTTTAAATTTCCATGCCAATTTACAACCCCCATACTGTACCAGGCAAGGTTAGTGGCTCTTGAAAATACCACCAGGACAGGGCTAGCTAAAGACACATTCGGTAGTGTGTTAACTATACAAAAAAAGACACTGTACAGTTTAAAAACAAATCTTACACAGCCTTACATTTCCATTTTTTTCTTTAAAAGGAGTGAGTTGTGTACAGGGGGGTTAAATGCTTTATAGACAAGAAAAAAAAAACTGCGCTAGAACCGACTTATTCATCATCATCATCCTCTTCTTCATCTTCGTCTTCTTCGTCTTCCTCCTCTTCCTCGTCCTCTTCGTCCTCCTCGTCTTCCTCCTCTTCCTTCTTTTTCTTGCTCTTTTCCGCCTTGACGACTCCCTTTTTCGCCGCATCGGGCTTGCCTTTGGCTCGGTAAGCGGCAATATCCTTCCAAGATAAAGGGAGACGGGCAGGAGAGAAAACACCATTAAGCAGAAGCAGCACGGCAAAAGCACAGAGAACCAGGGTCCCAGTGACGCTGGCGTCCCACCGCCACCGATCCACTGCCACTCCAGGACAGCCAGAACTTCAACACACGCACATAAAAAGAGGAGACCACCACGGTGACAGCAATCTGCAACTCGTGAAATGGCACGGCCTCCTATTTGCCAAGTTATGCCTCGTTGAGGTGCAATCACATACCACATCCTAACTCCAGTTTATTAGGACTAGAATGCAGAGACTTTGATTAAAGGGTAGACACTGCCACCTTCTGAAATGTAAAAAAGCACTCCACAGGTTTATGCTGTCAGACCCCATTCCATAGAAACGTGTTGTTACAAACAAGTAATTTGCCAGCAAGCGTGCAACTAGGTTTAAAAAAAAAAAAGATCTCGAAATGGGTATTTTTCGGGGTGGCGAAAGAAGCTGAAAATTAACTCCAAGTACTCAATATTTCAATTCGAAGCACAGCAATGATAGATTTCCTCCATCTGATTCGTTTACTGAACAGGCTGGAAATTTAACTTTCTGATGCCGTGGTGTTTTGAGCATCTGAAGAGACAAATGTTTCAGGGTACGAGATGAAAAGATATAGCCCACACTCCATCTCTGTATTGGATGCCGGACCATTTAAAAACAGTCCCCTCGACTCCGAGGGACTTCCAGAATTTTTATAAAAAGGAAGATACACCGGGGGAACAAAACCAACTTAGAACCATGTTTTTGGTCCTCTGTATTTCTTAAAAGGCAAAGAACTTCAACCACCAGCAGCATCCTTAAGGTAGCTGTTATACTAGAAACCGTGACTGTACCTCCAATCCTTAGAAATTCCTAAGAAGGCAGGAAATTAAGATATCATGTGCAATCAGCCGACACCTGGCACTCTTGTCCATCTTCCTACCAAGCAGACCCACACTCCTCACCTTTTCGTATTTCTCCTTCAGCTTCGCGGCCTTCTTCTCGTAAGGCTGCTTGTCATCCGCAGCAGTGTTATTCCACATCTCTCCCAGCTTCTTGGCGACATCCCCGATGGATAGGCCGGGGTGCTCTCCTTTGATTTTGGGGCGATACTCAGAACAGAACAAGAAGAAGGCCGAGCTAAAAAAGATACATTTAATTCCAGGGTGTTAACAGATCACAGACACACGATTAAAGGCACACTGCACTGCTATCCACCGGTGGCCCGGGACTTAGTCCAGTATGCTCAATACCCTTCCTGACCAAGGCTTAATTCAGTTACATAGCTTGTACTAGCGAGGGGCCCAGAAGAACGTTTTGTAAGTTGCGGGTTTCAGAGAGAGTGTTTATTAAGAAATAAAAGGGTCAAAATTCTATCAGAAAATCCACAGGCAATGCAAATGCCCTAACACTCCCCTCCTAGGGGATCTTTGTAATAGTTAGATGCACCTGCGTGAACTAGCCTCAGCCCAGAAACTTCGGACTGGACCCCCTAAACTGGTCAGGTGACTCACTCCATTTCTGTCAGACGCCTCCTGCAAAACACGTCTGGAAAGGAAAAACAGGCAAGATACTCACGGAGGCCTCTTGGGAGCGTTGGGATCCTTGAACTTCTTTTTTGTTTCCCCTTTGGGAGGGATATAGGTTTTCATTTCTCTTTCATAACGGGCCTTGTCGGCCTTTGCCATGTCTTCAAATTTTCCCTTCTCTTTAGCAGACATGGTCTACGAAACAGGTTATTTGGAAACACGAGTCATAAGTCGTCAACACACCACCCCTCGAAGCACCCACTCGAATAAAGCCGGCCTCCTTGGCTACTCGATGGGAACGCCGGCGAGGCTTTTAAAACCCCGGACCTGGAGCTCGCTGGCGGTTCTGGAATGACCCCGCGGCATCCGGGTTTTGGGCCCCCTTACCTTCCACCTCTCTGAGCACTTCTTAGAAAACTCTGAGAAGTTGACGGAAGCATCCGGGTGCTTCTTCTTGTGCTCCTCCCGGCAAGTTTGCACAAAGAATGCGTATGATGACATTTTGCCTCTCGGCTTCTTGGGATCTCCTTTGCCCATGTTCGGTTATTTTTCTAGAAAACAAAAAATAACCAACGCTTGGCGTCAGCAGGGAAACCCACGGCGTGGGAGAGGCGAGGACTTCAGGGCCTCGGGCAGTGAATGCGAACCGCCACCGGGGTGCTTTGCTCAGCACGGGAGCGACAGGGGCCTGCCCAAACCCGGGCTGGAACATGGCAGAGAAGGCCGACTCTCAGCGGGTGTAGACATACCCGTCCAACAGCCCTTCTCCATCTGTCCGGATCTGTTCCGCAGGCGCCTCGAACCGGCCATTTAAACCCCCTTAGGAAAAAAACCCTTACAAAACCAAAGGTCAGAAGACGCCCTGCCGGTTCGTGGAGGTGCACCAGGCAGGGGCGCGCCCGAGCGGGCAGACCCTTTCAAAGGAGGGGCCTTCAGGCAAGGGAGAAAAATCCCGGGGCCCAAGTTCCCCGGC
>NW_007231883.1:231485-231852 GCF_000164805.1 Carlito syrichta | reverse complement strand
GTGCCCGTCCGGCTCTCGCCTGCCCCGGCGCTGTCTCTATGGAGCTCAATGTACTGCAATGGCTGTGAGAGCGGGAGCCAGACGCAGCCTCCTCACTCTCTCCGCTCTGTAACATTACTCTCCAGCCAGCGCGGCGCCTATTGGCTACCGCCAACTCACGGCGCCCGCTCATTGGCCCGATCCCTCCCATTGTCCTGACCAGAGCCCGCGCGCCATTGGCTGGCCGCGGGGACACGTCACCGAGGCTTGAAACAGCGCGCAAATCCGAATGTGTGTGGATGCCGGGCGGAGAGGCTGAGGCGGGAGCGGCAGAGGCAGCGGCAGCAGCTGCTACGGGAGAGCGGAGCTCGACGGTGGCGGTGTGCGT
>NW_007231883.1:222594-231259 GCF_000164805.1 Carlito syrichta | reverse complement strand
TCGGTCCGCTCGGGTTTCCCGGCACGTCTAGAACTTTTTTTATTTGGGGACAAAGCCCTGCCTTCGCTTCCTGGAAACCAAACGATTACCCCGTGTAACCGAAGCACAGCCGCTTCGCCCTGAGACGGGGTCCCCCAGCAGGAAATGTTTGGGAGGGCCTGCTGGAAGGAGCAGAGCCCTTAGAGGCCACGCTTGAAACCGTCCGGCTGTGTTATTGGACCAGGTTTGGGTTACTGTTATAATCAAACGAATCCTTGTGATGCTATCTTTCCCAACCATCACACCACTTAGTGCATCCATGTACCCGCTCTTGGATTACAGGAGTCGCGGGTGTATGGTTACCCGAAGGGCTGGATGCCGGCAGAGAGTGCCTGGGCCCAAATCTACGGGCTGTGGTTTCTCCAACTCACCAGGCTGGCTGGTATTAATAGACAGGCTCACGTCTGCAGAGGGAAAACAAGCTCGCTGTAATGGCCAGTCCCTAAGGCCGCACGGTTCTATCAGTCCTTTGTGAAACTACTATCTATTCCTTTTAGCCTGGGCAGGCCACACCCCTATTCAGTTATAACAGACTTCTCTCTCTTCTTTTTCTTCAGTCGCTAATGGTTTTTGTACACTTCTCAATTCAACAGCCAATTCCTTCAAACATAATAGATCAGAGTTCAGTCACCTATCTTGTGTTCATTTGGGGTTTTTAAAAAAATATTGCTTCCCAGCATCCATAACCTACTTTATTTCCTCAAATTTATTAAACTATTTGAGAGTAAGCTTGAATAATCTTTTCTGTTTTAATGTTTATTCCTTTTTTTTTTTTTTTAAGAAATGCACTAGTGGTCTCGGATTACAGTTTTGGTGACTGGACAATATACCACACATGCACATGAAGAAAGCTATAATATTAAAGAAGATATGGATTGATACAATGCACGTGCAGCGTTTAAAAAGAACATACCTAAAGTCAACTTTCATGTTATTTTCACACATATCTACTCTTCTCTACTTCCTTCTAATCATTCAAATTTTATACTTTAAATCTAGATATTTATTTCAATATTGCTTTATCTTCTCAATGCCGTATATTATGAAATATTCATGAGAATGATTAAAATACTTTCAGTGGCATCCTGATATTAACATTTGGCCATTATCTGAATGTGGCACTATTAATATTTTCCAGGAGCAGTGCTGGGTTTGCATAGGCCTGGCCACACATGTTACCGGTTGTCTTTACCAGCTGACTCCTGCCAGGGTGTCTTTGTGGCCCCAGGACGACAAGGGAGCAGTGGACTCACACAACATTTCTATTTTGGCAGGATGGTATGGTGAGTGATAGGCCCTGGGTTTAAACAGATGTGGGTTCAAATCCCAGCTCTGCTACTTACTAGCCAGCTGTATGGTGGTGGGCAAGTTTTAAAACCTCCTTGCGCTTCAGTTCTCTCTGCTATCAAATGGAGGGGACCACGGAGCTGTCGTAAAGATTAAACTTTTTTTCTAAGGTTTAAAATTATGTTGTGGTGACCTCCTAGGAGCTCATTTAAATAACCTCAAGTGCAGTTGGCCTTGAGTTTTTCTTCATATTTTAATTTTATTTATTTTTATTATCATTTTTTTATTTTTAGAGACAAGGTCCCACTCTGTTGCCCAGGCTGGGGTGCAGTGGCGCAATCATGGCTCACTGCAGCCTTGAACTCCTGGGCTCAAGCGATCCTCCTGCCTCTGCCTCCCAAAGTGCTGGGATTACAGGCATGAGTCATTGCTCTTGGCCACATATTTCAATTTTCTATGAGGGCAGTAGTTGCAAATCTAGTTGTTGTTGTTTTTAACCCTGGCCTCAGACAGCACTAATCTTCCTCCAGTCTGGTGATGGTTCCTTTCTGTATTCCCGATCGTCACAGAGGCCATGTCAGAGAGAAGAGTTTAAAAACTGCCGCTTCCAGCCTCTTTGTTTCTTATATTTGATTTTCCATGAGGTAGGTAGGCCGGGAAGGACTTAAGAGGGAAAGAAATTTTAAAATAAAATCTACAACCTTTAGCCCTAATCCTGCAACCCTGCCATTCACGTGTTCTTGATGTTAGACCCTTTCGACGTCCACTTGAATCCTTGGTCACAAATGGACATGTACTTGACTTTGGAATGACTGGGTGTTTAGGCCCAAATCACAAAGTCACGTAACCGGGAAAGCCTGGACGCCCTCTCCTGTGCCCAGTCTAGCCAACTTTATTACAGATCTTCGTTTATACTGTTGAGTCCCTTCCTCATCCCCTCTAGGGCGGGGTGGGGGTGCTCTCTTCTACAATGCCGAACTATTCGGGACATCTAATTACTTGGATTCACAGTTGTGGTTCTCCAATTATGTGTCCCTTGTCCTCTTGCGCTGCACCCCTTCAAGTCAGGGATCCTATCTTATCTTTGAATCCCAGGCACCCAGCATAGCGCCTGACACACAGCAGGCACGAAATAAAGTCTGTGGAATAAATGAACTAATAGCTGAAAGAGTGCTCATGCAAATTGTTGGGGTTTTTTTGTTTGTTTGTTGTTTTGTTTGTTTTTGAGTTGGAGTCTCACTCTGTCACCCAGGCTGGAGTGCAGTGGCACAATCACAGCCACCACAACCTGGACCGGCTGGACTCAGGTGATCCTTTTGCCTCAGCCTTCCAAGTAGCTGGAGCTACAGGCGTGCGCCACCACACCCAGATAACTGTTTTTTTTATTTATTGTAGAGACAAGTTCTCGCCATGTTGCCCAGACTGGCCTCAAACCCCTGGGCTTAGGCCTTCGCCTCCCAAAGTGTTGGGATGATAGGTGTGAGCCACTGTACCTGGCACAAATTGTTGTTTGAACTTTCCTCTTCCATCTTGGGTGGAAGCCTTGGGCCTTTCTAAGTCAGAAGGCAGGAAAATAGAATAAGACATGATAAGTAAATGTTGGGATCCTCTAAGATGGAGGACAGATGCCAATTTCACCTCAATCATGAAACTTACAGAGGGAGAGGCACAGTTAGGAGACAGAGAGGGGTTCAGATGTAGATGAACACACACAGTCTTGGTGTTTTCCAGTTTGCAATCAGGCCAAGGTTACTCCTTGGTGGATATAGTGAACTATGGCATGCCAAGTAAGAATTTATCGCAGAAGACTGCAAGAATGTCTGCCCCCAAAGATTGCTTCCGATAGGTTTTTGAAACTTCACTCTAATGTTTAAAAAGCAAACAAACAAACAAACAAAAATGCAGACAGAGAGCTGCAAGTCTTTCATTGGCTGAAAGATGTTGATTGCTCCCTCATGCAATGAATCCTAAAATCAAGCTATGTGACTTCTCATGTATCCTTTGCAAAAAGGATCAGTTTCAGAAAAGGAGCAGAAACAGTAAACCCTGATGATGTCTGGCGAGGTCATCCGTGCTAAGGATCACACATACTGAAAGCTTTTTTTTTTTTCCAGGGTGGTAAAGGAAAGAGGAATTCATGAAAAGAAGAACACACAGGGACCATGCTTAGAAGCTCACATCTGTAAGCCCAGCACTTTGGGAGGCTGAGGTGGGAGGGTTGCTTGAGCCCAGGAGTTGGAGACCAGCCTGGGTAATATAGTGAGATCTTGTCTCTACAAAAAACTTTAAGAATAATTAGCCGGCCGGGTTCGGTGGCTCAGCCTGTAATCCCAGCACTTTGGGAGGTCGAGGCGAGTGGATTGCCTGAGCCCATGGGTTCGAGACCAGCCCGGGAAACTTGGTGAGACCTCATCTCTACAATTAAAAAAAAGAATTGGCCGGCATGGTAGAACGCGCCTGTAGTTCCGGCTGCTTGGAAGGATGAGGCGGAAGGATCGCTGGAGCCTAGCAGGTCAAAGCTAGGGTGGCCCTGAGTGTGCCACTGCATTCCAGCCTGGGCCACAGAGTAAGACTCCTACTCAAAAACAAAAATAATTAGCCAGGAGTGGTGGCACACACCTGTAGTCCCAGCTAATCAGGAGGCTGAGGAGGAAAGATTGCCTGAGCCCAGGACGTCCAGGAGGTCGAGGCTGTGGTGAGCTGTGATTGTGCCACTGCGCTCCGGCCTAGATGACAGAGTGAGACTGCAACTCAAAAAAAAGCACAGATTTGTGAATCGAGGACACTGAGTTCCGATCCTGTCTCTCCTTTTTTTTTTTTTTTTTTTTTTCCTGAGTTGGAGTCTCACTGTCACCCAGGCTGGAGTGCAGTGGCACGCTCATGGCCACGGCAGCCTCAACCTCCTGGGCTCAGCTGGTCCTTCTGCTTCAGCCTTCCAAGAAGTCGGAACTACAAATGAATGCCACCACCACTCCCAGCTAATCTTTTGATTTATTGTAGAGACCAGGTCTCACCATTTTGCCCAGGCTGGTCTCGAACCTGTGGGCTCAGGCAAACCTCTCGCCTCAAAGAGCTGGGATTACAGGCATGACCCCCCACGCCGGGGCTCCCATCCTCTCTTAATTCACTATGCTTGATCCCCTGGTAGCTCCTATGGTCTTATTCAGTTTCCCTGATGTTACTTAAGACCACCACGACGGAATCTAACTGAACAAGTTTCTTGATGAAATGGATCAGCACAAAGGGAGGCCAGAGGGGAGGGAGGCAGTGTTGAGTCTATCAGTGTGTGGACAGGAACCTCTTTTCCAGCTGATTAAGTACGTCCCGCCCAACCTGGGTTTTCTGGGGAAATCGGTGGCTTCAAGCTGTGGGCAGCATGGACGACTGAGGCGGAGAAAATGGTACCCAAGCGAAATTTTTTAAAATTTATATTTTTTGAGACAGAGTCTCACACTGTCATCCAGGCAGGAGTGCCGTGGCTGACCCTGGTCCCATCTCCTGGGCTCAGGGGATCCTTCCGAGTAGCTGGGACTATAGGCATGCGCCAGTTTGCCTGGCTGCTTTTTGTATTTATTTGTAGAGGTCAGGTCTCACTGTGTTGCCCAGGCTGGTGTCAAATGAACCTGGGCTCAAGTGATCCTCCTGCCTTGGCCTCCCAAAGTGCTGGGGTTACAGATGTGAGCCATTGTGCCTGGCCTGAAGCGAATGTATACCAATAATTTCTCCATAACTGGAATATTTCACCGGCTAGTGAGGGAGAGATATCATGCCTTTCCTTAATAAGAGGATTGTTCTCTGTTTAGTCAAAGAATGGCACACACGAAGAGGGAAGTTTTTACAAAATAGTGATCTCAATTCAGAAAAGATTACTATTTTAGGTCTTTATTTGGAGACAGGGTTTTGTTCAGTAATCCAGTCTGGAATACAGGGGTCCCATCATGGCTCACTATAGCCTCAAATGGTGGGGTTCAAGCAAGCCTCCTTTCTCAGCCTCCTGAGTAGCTGGGACTACAGGCATGTGCTGCCGCGCCTAGCTAAGTTTTCTATTTATTGTAGAGACAAGGCCTTGTTATGTTGCCCAGGCTGGTCTTGAACTCCTGGCGCATACAATCCTCCTGCCTCAGTCTCCCTAAGTGCTGGAATCACAGGCATGAGCCGCTATGCCTGGCCCACCCTGCTAGGTCTTGATCCTTCAACTGCCTTATTAAAAGTGCCTGACACCTTAGGAATAAATGTCTTGGCTGGATTTGGTGGCTCATGCCTGTAATCCCAGCACTTTGGGAGGCTGAGGCGAGTGGTTTGCCTGAGCCCGCGGGTTTGAGATCAGCCTGGGCAACTTGGCGAGACCACGTCTCTACAATAAATCAAAAATTAGCTGGGGATGGTAGCATGCGCCTGTAGTTCCAGCTACTTGGAAGGCTGAGGCGGAAGGATTGCCAGAGTCCAGCAGGTTGACGCTGGGGTGGCCATGAGTGTGCCACTGCACTCCAGCCTGGGCAACGGAGTGAGACTCCAACTAAAAAAAAAAAAAAAGTGCCTGACACCTTAAGAATAAATGTCTTGGCCGGATGTGGTGGCTTATGCCTGTAATCCCAGCACTTTGGGAGGTGGAGGTGAGAGATTTGCCTGCACCCACAGGTTCGAGATCAGCCTGGGCAACTTGAGGAGAACTTGTCTCTACGATAAATTTTTAAAAACCCAAAAATTAGCCAGGGCATGGTGGTATGGTGTATGAGCCTGTGGTTCTAGCTACTTGGAAGTCTGAGGTGGAAGGATTGCCGGAGGCCAGCAGGTCGAAGCTGTGGTGGCTGTGAGTGTGTGACTGCACTCCAGCCCGGGCAACAGAGTGAGACTCCAACTCAAAAAAAAAAAAAAAGAAAAGAATAAATAAATGTCTTATTGCACATCCACAAGAATGGCTATAATCAAAAAGACAGACAAAAGCAAGTGTGGATAAGCATGTGGAGAAAGAAATTGGAGCATTTGCATCTTGCTGGTGGGAACATAACATGGTGCAGGGACTCTGGAAAACAGTCTTGCAGTTCCTCAAAAGGTTAAACACAGGTCGTTACCATATGCCCCAGCAATTCCGCTCCTCAGTGTACAACCAAGAGAAACAAAGACCTGTCCATACAGACACCTGCACACGCATGTTCACAGCAGCATTATTTGGAACAGCCAAAACGTGGAAGCAATCCAAGTATCCATCGGCTGAGGAGTGGATAAATAAAACGTGGTCCAGCCAGACAGTTACGGATACTTAACGTTCTGTGAAGTGAGGGCAGCCAGATGCAAAAAGTCCACATACTGGACAGTCTCATTTATAGAAATGTCCAGAACAGAAATTGTATAGACAGAGAATAGAGGAGTGACTGCCAGGGCTTGGGGGAAGGGGTAGCCTGCTAATGGGTGCAGAGCTTCTTTTAGGGGGACAGCAGTGTTTTCCTTTTTTGTTGTTGCTGTTGGAGTCTCACTCGGTCGCCCAGGCAGGAGTGCAGTGGCCGTTCCCAGCCACCGCAGCCTCGACCTGCTGGGCTCCGGCGATCCTCCCGCCTCAGCCTTCCAAGGAGCTGGAACTACAGGCACGCGCTGCCACGCCCGGCTGATTTTTTGATTTATTGTAGAAATGAGGTCTCGCCAAGTTGCCCAGGCTAGTCTCGAACCTGCGGGTCAGGCAATCCACTCGCCTCGGCCCTCCCAAAGTGCTGGGATTACAGGCTGAGCCATCGAGCCTGGCCAACAGCAGTGTTTTAAATTAGATTATAGTAATGCCCGCACAATCCTGTGAATGTGCCGAAAACCATTGAATTGTACACTTTTTTTTAAAGTGGGAGTTTCACTGTCGCCCAGGCTGAGTGCAGTGGCACGCTCACGGCCACCATAGCCTCGACCTGCTGGGCTCAGGCAATCCTTCTGCTTCAGCCTTCCAAGTAGCTGAAACTACGGGCACACGCCAACCCACCCAGCTCATTTAAAAAAAATTTATTTGGTGTAGAGACAAGGACGGCCATGTTGCCCAGGCTGGTCTTGAACCCGTGAGTTCGGGCAATCCTCTCGTCTCCACCTCCCAAATTTCTGGGATTATAAGTGTGAGCCACCATGTCTGGCTGAACTGTTCACTTTAAGTGGCTACACTGTATGGTGTTGGAAGCTGTTTTTTGGTTTTGTTTTTGCGGTTTCTGAGTCGGGATCTTACTCTGTCAACTAGGCTGGAGTGCAGTGGCACAATCACAGCTCACCACAGCCCCTGCCTGCTGGACTCAGTATTTTGGGTCTTTTGTTTTGTTTTGAGAAAGGGTTTTGCTCTGTCACCCAGGCTGGAGTACAGTGGCCCATTCGTGGCTCACCGCAGCCTCAAACCCTTGGGTTCAAGCAAGACTTCCTCAGCCTCCTGAGTAGCTGGGACTACAGGCATGTGCCACCATGCCTGGCAAACTTTTTTCTTTATTGTAGAGACGAGGTCTCGCCATATTGCCTAGGTTGGTCTTGAACTCCAGGGCTCAGGCAGGCCTTTCACCTTGGCCTCCCAAAATTCTGGGATTACCGGCATGAGCCCCTGTGCCCGGTTGAGGCCGCTTTTTGCAAAGGAATAAATGTCGTGAGTGGTTTTGACTAACCAACAAAGGAAAGGATGATGGAACACTGTCTACTTGTCAGTCGTGGCCCGTTCCTTCTTGCTGTCCATAAAGTTTAACACCTTGTGAAAAAGAGGCCCCGGTCTTCATTTGTGGGGATTTCATCCATTGCTGGAGATATGTGTTCTGTGCTTAATGCATATTTTTGTTACAGAATGGTAATTTTTTTTTTGTGAGTCAGAGTCTCACTCTGTCACCTAAACTGGAGTACAGTGGCACGCTCATGGCCGCCGCAGCCTCTACCTGCTGGGCTCAGTCTTCCAAGTAGCTGGAACCACAGGCATATGCCCCCATGTCTGGCTAATTTTTTGATTGACTGTAGACACGAGGACTTACCATGTTGCCCAGGCTGGTCTCGAACTTGTGGGCTCAGGCAATCCTCTTGTCTCCATCTCTCAAAGTGCTGGGATTAGAGGTGTGAGCCACCACACCCAACTTCAGAACACTAATTTTAAGAGAGTGCTTTACAGGGGTACCTGGGAGGTTTTTTTTGAGAGATAGAGGTGGCCGTGATAAGTTAGCTGAAGCCACAAGGATTGGCACAGTCAGCTCAAACTGCCAGCTCTCTGGCCAGAACAGACATTTCAGTGGTCAACATCGTGTTTTGAAAAGTGGATACAAGCTGGGCTCGGTGGCTCAGCCTGTAATCCCACGCTTTGGGAGGCTGAGGTGAGTGGATTGCCTGAGCCCATGGGTTCGAGACC
>NW_007231883.1:198047-222505 GCF_000164805.1 Carlito syrichta | reverse complement strand
CGGAGCGGCCACTGCCCTCCAGTCTGGGCGACAGAGTGAGACTCCAACTCAAAAACAAAAAAAAAAAAAAAAAGAAAAGTGGACACAATTTTTAATTTCATTTCTAAATTAAATTTTAAAAATTTAGGTCGGGCATGGTATTGAATCCCAGCACTTTGGGAGGCCGAGACTGGAGGATTGCTTGAGCCCAGGAGTTTGAGACCAGCCTGGACAACATAGCAAGACCTCCTCTCTACAAAAAATAATAAAAATAAATAAATAGTGGCTCAGGCCTGTAATCCCAGCACTTTGGGAGGCAGAGGTGAAAGGATTGCCTGAGCCCAGGGGTTCGAGACAACCTGGGCAACTTGGCGAGACCTCATCTCCACAGTAAATCAAAAAATTAGCCGGGCATGGTAGTGCACTTGTAGTTCCAGCTACTTGGAAGACTGAGGCAGAAGGATTGCCTGAGCCCAGCAGGTTGAGGCAGCGGTGGCCGTAAGTGTGCCACTGCACTCCAGCCTGGGTCACAGAGTGAGACTCCTAATAAAAATAAACAGACAAATAAATAAATTAAATTAAAAGGATATTACCTTTCCCCACCTAAACCTAAACATGCCACATACTCCAGGGAATACTGTCTGGAGTCGGAAATGCACACAGCTCACGTTCTTGACTTTTGAGGTTTTTGAAGAAGACCCATACACTTAGAGTCTATAAAATTTGAAAAATAAATTTCATGAAACAATACCTACCATTTTCGTGATGGACTCTGGCCAAGTGTGGTGGCTCACCTATAATCCTGGCACTTTGGGAGGCCGAGGTGGGAGGATCGCTTGAGCCCAAGAATTTGAGATCAGCCTGGGCCACATCACGAGAACTTGACTCTACAAAAAATAAAAAAAAATTAGCTGGGCGTGGTGGCACACTCCTGTAGTCCCAGCTACTCGGGAGGCGGAGTTGGAAAGATCACCTGAGCCCAGGAGGTCAAGGCTGCAGTGAGCCATGATCGTGCCACTGTACTCCAACCTGGGCGGCAGAGTGAGACCCCAACCCAAAGAAAGATAAATAAGTAAATAAAAATAAAAAACCACCAAGCGCCCTAAGTGACTTGTGGGAGTAACAGAAGGTGACTGCCAGTCCTGACCTGTTGTTCATGATGGTATCAGGAAAATAAAACCCCCGACAATGAAAATCGTGTATGCTTTCGACAGTCGTGTTCAGAAATGAATGCCAACTTGAAAACATTCACAGCATCTGACCTGAGACTTTGCTTCTAGGAGATGTTTAGGAAATAACTAGAAATAAGTCAAAAGCACAAAGGTAGGTCTAAGGATAGTGACTTCAGATTATTTATAACATGGAGATTTCCAATGAGGGGGCTTGGTTCAATGCTTCTTGGTCCATCTTGATGATGGATTACTATGATGTCACTATCATATGGATATGAATACGGAATTAAATGCTATACAAAAAGATACGTAATATCTTAGGAAAAAAAGGATTTTCAGAAGGATCCCTGGCCTGAAAAAGAATGTGTGTGGGCTGGGCATGGTGGTGCCCGTGAACCCAGAACTTTGGGAGGCAGGAGGATTGCTTGAGCTGAGGAGTTTGAGCCTAGCCTGGGCAATACAGCAAGACCCCGTCTCTACAAAACATTTTAAAAATTAGCTGGGTGTGGTGGCATGTAGTGCCAGCTACTTGGGAGGCTCGAGGCGGGAGGATCTCTTGAGCCCAGGAGTTCGAGGCTGCAGTGAGCTGTGGTCACACCGCTGCGCTCCAGCCTGGGCGACAAAACGACCCTGTCTAAGCCCCCCCAAAAAAACTCGGAAAAAAAGCCTGTGTGAATCCAAAAAAGACTGAAAGAATATGCTAAAAAATGTTGATAGTATTTATTTCTGGTAGAGGCTATATGTCTTCTTAATTCTCTTCTGTAATTCCCACATTTTCTACAATCAATTCATATTACTTCTATAATTAGAAACAAACAAACAAACAAAACAGTGTGTAAGGGAAGGAATTTGCTACTAGAAAATTCAAAGATTCGGCTAGTTTTAAAAAAATTTGGACTTCATTACTCTTCCCTCTGGGGAAATAATCCCTCTGAGGGTAAATATGACCGTGCCATCGCTGAAGGTAAAGGCATCTCCACTGTTCTCAAAAGGTGACCACCCTGATAACACAAATCACAACCAGGTCGCTTGGAAGGAAAGGGCCAGTGTCTACCTGAAAAACCTTCTGACCTCCCATCACTACCGTTGTGTCTTTTTATTTATTTATTTATTCTATTTGTTTGTATTTTTATTTTGAGTCAGAATCTCACTCTGTCGCCCAGACTGGAGTGCAGTGGCACGCTCATGGCCAGTGCAGCCTTGACCTGCTGGGCTCCGGCGATCCTTCCATCTCAGCCTTCCAAGTAGCTGGAACCACAGGCGTGCGCCACCACACCCAGTTAATTTTTTATTTATTATAGAGATGAGGTCTCGCCAAGTTGCCCAGGCTGGTCTCAAACCCCTGGGCTCAGGCAAACCTCTGGCCTTCGCCTCCCACAGTGCTGGGATGACAGGCGTGAGCCACCGCATCCGGCTTGCTTTTTAATTTTATTTCATTTTAGAGACAGTGTCTCACTCTGTCACCCAGGCTAGAGTGCAGTGGCACAATCATGGCTCACCGTAGCCTTGACTTTCTGAACTCAAGTGATTCTCCTGCCTCAGCCTCCCGAGTAGCTGAGACTACGTATGTGTACCATCACGCCTGGCTAATTTTGTTGTTGTTGTTCTTGAGATGCTGTCTCACTATGTTGCCCAGGCTGGTCCTGAACTCCTGGCCTCCAGCAATCCTCCTGCCTTGGCCTCCCAAAGTGTTGGGATTACAGGTGTGAGCCACCACACCTGTAATCTTTTTTTTTTTTTTGAGTCGGAGTCTCACTCTGTCACCCAGGCTGGAGTGCAGTGGCACGCTCATGGCCACCGCAGCCTCGACCTGCTGGGCTTAGGCATCCTTCTGCCTCAGCCTTCCAGGTAGCTGGAACCACAGGCACACGCCACCACACCCAGCTAATTATTTATTTATGTATTGATTTATTATAGAGACGGGTCTCGCCAAGTTGCCCAGGCGGGTCTTAAACCCCTGGACTCAGACAATCCTCCGGCCTCGGCCTCCCAAAGTGTTGGCATGACAGGCATGAGCCACCACGGCCGGCCACACCTGTCATCTTGATGCAGCTTCTTGAATCGCGAATGCTTCTTTCCCCCAGATTTGGCCCCTAGTCCGAATCTTTGCTTCTCGTCTGCTCCCCTCTAGACCTCGGTGACCAGCTCCACTCAGCAGGGTGGTGAGCGCCGAACCTGTGTCAGTGACCCTCAGCTTCCACTGCTGCCCGGGCTGGTGCTGGACTTTAGACTCCGAGCAGCACCGCCCAGCAGTTTCGCAAGCTCACCAGTTTGCCCTTGAAACCACACCTCCTTCTGATTTCTCCAGTTACAGGCTTTCCACACTGGCTCACCTTCTAGGAGTCGCTCAGACCCCCTGTATTCCCCTACTGTCCCCTCAGATCCTGAGTCATCTAGGTCACAGTACTTTTCAGGCCACGTCCTTTTTTATTTCACTTCCGTTGCCCTCAGTTATTGTTCTGGCATTCATTATTTTGTTGTTATGGAGGCTTTGGAGGCCTTGTGCAGTGGCTCGCACCTGTCATCCCAGCACATTGGGAGGCCAAGGCGGGAGGATTGCTTGAGGCCAGGAATTGGAGGCTGCCGTGAGCGGTGATGGTGCCTTCACTCCAGCCTGGGGAACAGAGTGAGACCCTGACTCAACAAAGAAAGAAAGAAAGAGAGAAAGAAAAGAAAAGAATGGAGGCTTTGGAACCAGATGCCTCTAAGCTTAAAATCCAGGTCGTAGCACAGTCATACGAGCTGTGTCACCTTGGGCAAAGTGAACTGACCTCTCTGGGCCTCAACTGCTTCTGTAAAACAGACGAGAATACCCTTTTCAAGGAGAGTTATGAGTTTAATTTTTCTTATTTGAGTCAGAGTCTCACTCTGTCGCCCAGGCTGGAGTGCAGTGGCACGCTCATGGCCACTGCAGCCTTGACCTGCCGGGCTCCGGTGATCCTTCCGCCTCAACCTTCCAAGTAGCTAGAACCACAGGTGTGCACCACCACACCTGGTTAATTTTTTTTTTAATTGTAGCGACGAGGTCTTGCCCTGTTGCCCAGACTGTCTCAGGCAATCCTCTCGCCTCGGCCTCCCAAAGTGCTAGGATGACAAGTGTGAGGCACCACACCCAACTCAAAGATGCTTTTTGTGATTAAAACATGTTTTCCAACATCCTGCCAGATAGCTTATAAAAGTTCATCTCCCCCAAAATACATTGCCACCAAAATGTGCGTTTGTTGAGGTACACAAATTCAGTCTAGATTGTATTTGTTTATTTGCGTATTCATGAGGCAGGGTCTTGCTCTGCTGCCCAGGCTGGAGTGCAGTGGCAGGGTCTTAGGCCACCACAGCCTCCATCTGCCTGGGCTCAGGCGATCCTCCTGTCTCGGCCTCTGGAGCAGCTGGGACTCCGGGTCTGTACTGCCATGCTGGCTCTGGGTTTTACTTTTGGATAAAACCGGAATGCACGGGAGAAGTGTGGGTGGCTTTGGGGGTGAACTCACACAGTGGTAGGTGAGGGCCAAGACCTCCGTGAGGTCGCCTCCTGTATTTTGGTGGCCATCACCCCGTGCTGTGGCTCCCAGGGCTTCTCGTGGGGTCAAGCCCCCCCGCTTCTCCCCCCACCCCAGTGATGGCTTCTGCTTCACAAACATGACGCCCGAAGCACCCTGTTCCTGGGTTTATACTGCCACACGTTTATTCTCAAGTCCAAGCATCAGAAGGCACTTATTCCAACACTTCAGGGAAAAGTGGTAACTAAGGCAATCAGTACGTTCATTCCAAGCAGAAGAATGGATTTTTGTGAGGCCATCTCCATGGGTGCCTGCCTGTCTTTTTAAAGAGGCATAATGTTAGTCTCTTGAATCTTTTTTCCTCTCGTGTGGTTTTTGTTTTTGTTTTTCTTTTTGAGTCCGAGTCTCACTCTGTTGCCTAGGCTGGAGCGCAGTGGCACGCTCACGGCCACCACAGGGAAAAAAATCTTGGCCGGGCATGGTGGCTCACGCCTGTAATCTCAGCACTTACGGAGGCCAAGGGGAGAGGATTGTCTGAGCCCAGGGGTTTGAGACCAGTCTGGACAGCTTGGCAAGACCTCATCTCTACAATGAAAAATACAAAACCAAACCAAAAAACTCACCTTTAGAAATCAATGTAAGCTTCTTACAGGTGGAAACTACATCCCCACCTAAGTACCATATGGCAACAAGGTGTTTCTAAGAATTACAAGTTTATTAATGACAATTAGAAGACTCAAAGAACACTTTTATGTACTGTACATTCTTCCGTGGCTATAACTCAACTTTTTTTTTTTTTTTTGCGGTGGGATCTCACTGTTGCCCAGACTGGAGTGCAGTGGCACGATCATGGCTCACCGCAGCCTCAACCTCCTGGGCTCAGGTGATCCTTCTGCCTCAGCCTCCTGAGTAGCTGGGACTACAAGGTCCATGCCATCATGCCCTGCTAATTTTTTTTTTTTTTTTTTGTAGAGATGAGGTCTTGCTGTGTTGCCCAGGTTGATCTCAAACTTGGGCTCAAGCCATCCTCCTGCCTGGGCCTCCCAAAGGGCTGGTAGTAGAGGCGGGAAGTCATTGCACCCAGCCTTAGAATTGAATTTCCTATCTTTTTCAAGGATTTGTGTGTGTGTGTGTGTGTGTGTGTGTGTGTGTGTGTGTGTGTGTGTGACGAGAAACACAGATGAGATAAGAAGATGACTTGTTCCAGCAACAGAAAAGACGAGAAAAGATGCCGAGGAGGGGAGGTGTGGGCATACCACTGTAGTCCCAGCTACTTGGGAAACTGAGGCAGGAGGACCACTTGAGTCCACGCGTTGGAGGCTGCAGTGAGCTATGACTGCACCACTGCATCCCTGCCTGGATGACAGAATAAGACCCCGCCTGAAAAAAAAAGAAAAGAGTTTACCAGATTGTTTTCAGTTTCTGTTTGTTTCTAATAGTTCAACGATGACCTGAAAGTGGAAATACACAGTGCAATCTTTAATTGTCTAGGTGACTCTTCTTCCAGGAGCAAAGAGACAGGAGATAGGCAACCAGAAGAGCCCCCACTCAAAGCTGCATGATGTGCAAAACCAGGAGGTATGCACTCCCTGGCAAAGAGTCAAGGACTGGGTGGGAAATTTCAAATGTACTTGAAAATGAAGGACCCTCCGCTTCCCCTGATGGTACGGGAAAGCTATCTTGGAAGGCCTTGGGGCAGCCCCCAAAGGGCACCGTCTCTCTGTGTCTGCAGCTATCACAAAGCCACCACCCTGTGGGCACCAGCAGCAAACACGGAAAATACCATTGTCCTACCTTGAGCACCCATGGCGCCCAGAGCCGGGGCCCCCTGAGAGTGGGGAGCAGAAATCAGCAAGAGTGTCTGAGCCCCTCTAATTAAGGGTGGGCTTGTTCAGAGGAAAAGACAGAGGATCTGCAGACAGTGAAGATGCAGGAAAGCGGGAGAGGAAGAAGCGAATTCAGTTGTAAAAAGCACGAGTTGGGAGGACTTGCAGGGAGGAAGTACGTTCCTCCCTAAGGCTTGACCAACAGCACTTAGGGACACTTGTGGGGTAATACTACCTCACAATAGTATTTGAGCCGGGCATGGTGGTTCACGCCTGCAATCTCAGCACTTTGGGAGGTGGAGGCCAGCCCGGGCTACTTGGTGAGACTTCATCTCTACAATAAATTTAAAAAAGAATTTTTTAGCTGGGCATGGTGGCACACACCTGTGGTTCCAGCTACTAGGAAGGCTGAAGTGGAAGGATCGCCTGAGCTCGTGAGTGTGACACTGCACTCCGGCCTGGGTGGTGAAGTGAGACTCCAACTGAAAAACAGACAAACAAAAACAAAAAACAAACATACAATGGTATTTGAGATACTCTTGACCATTTACTGTACTGGTAGGTAGTAGTTTGCAATTCACTCGAGTAATTTGCAATTTACTCGTAAGTCGTGTTTTAAGGAAGACTTGTGGAATTTTATGTTATTATTTTACTTTATTTTAATTTTGTTAGATAGGGTCATACTCTGTCACCCAAGTTGGACTTCATCAACATGATAGCAGCTCACTGCAGCCTTGACCTCCTGGGCTCAAAGATCCTTCTCCCTCGGCTTCTCGAGTAGTTAGGACTACAGGCGCATGCTATCATGCCTGGCTAAGCTTTGTATTTTTTGTAGGGAAAGGTCTGGCTATATTGCCCAGGCTGGTCTTGAACTCCTGGGCTCAGGCAATCCTCCCACCTCAGCCTTCCAAAGTGCTGGGCTTATAGGCGTGAGGCACCGTGCCAGCCTACTTATGGAATTTTTTTTTTTTTTTGAATTGGAGTCTCACTCTGTCACCTAGGCTGGAGTGCAGTGGTACGCTCATGGCCACCGCAGCCTCAACCTCCTGGGCTAAGATGATACGATCCTCTCGCCTCAGCCTTCTAAGTAGCTGGAACCACAGGCGTGTGCCACAACACCTGGCTAAATTTTTTATTCATTGTAAAGACGAGGTCTCGCCAAATTGCCCAGATTGGTCTCAAACCCCTGAGCTCAGGCAATCCTCTTGCCTCCTAAAGTGCTGGGATGACAGGCGTGAGCCGGCCAACTTATGGGATTTTAGAACACGGTTATAATCAAATCCAGCACCTCCATGTTTTAGATGAAGAAAATAAGAATCAGGGGATCAGTGCCTTGCTCAAGGTCACATATCACCTTATGGCAGAGCAAAAACTTGCACCTGTGGTTCCTAATGTTTAATACTCTTTCCATTAGGTTTTTTAAAAAATAGAGATGGAGTCTCGCTATGCTGCCCAGACTGTCTCGAACTCCTGGCCCCAAGCAATCCTCCCACCCCAGCCTCCCAAAGTGCTGAAATTACAGGCTGGAGACACGCCATTAGAATATTTTACATGAAAACACTGTTACCAATAATAGAGGCCACAACAGATAAGTTGGAGACAGGGCCAGCTTGTTAATAGACAGTTCAGGAAAGCCAGCAGGGGCATGTGACATTACCCTAACAGCTTGAGGCCGGCATAATAGAGCACGTGTCCTCTCACGGAGTAGTCCTTGGTGCCAATCAGAGGCAGGAAACTGGCCCGAATGGTCTGCCGACTGGATTTCTGGCTGGGAGCGTGAGTGATCTGCACGGTCTGCAGGGCGGTGCAGCCTGGACTGCGTGCCACATTCCCGGCAAGGTTTGGTGTCCAGGCCAACCCAGCCACTGGAGGAAAGTTGAGACCGATGGAATCCTACCAGCGCTCGCCGGGTGGGAGAGAAGCAGCTGCCAGGGAAGTGGCTGGGGTGACGGAGGGCTGCCCATCCCAGAAAACCCCGCCGCCGCCCTGCCTGGCATCTGGTGGCCAGGGCGCGCAGTGCCCGGGAGGGCTGGGCGCGGAAAGCATCTGAAGCATTCCGTGGTTCCTGGCCTCCTGGCACTGCAGAAGCAGAGACAGAGCAAGCTGGGAAACCCGTTGGACGGGACCGTCCAGGCTCTCTGGCGCGGGCTCCCCTCTAGGAGAGGCTGGAAGGTTCTTCCCTCCCAGCCGAGAAGAGGGCAGGACCAGAGAGGCTGGAGGCAGCAGGGCGCCCGTTTGCCAAGACCTCCGGGGAAGGGCCAGAAGGCTGCATCCCTGGGACAGAAGCTAGGGCCACTGTGTTCTGGGCTGGGGTGGCGGAGACGGATGCCTGGGCAGCGTTGTCATGGGAAGGGACGGAAGCCACTGGACCAGACATGGGCTGCTGCAGGGGTGCCACCATGGGACTGGATGCCCCTTTTCACCCTTGTCTTCGTGCTGGTCTTCTCTCTTTTGGGTCACTTTATTTTTGTGAAAGAATGGTTCTTTCTTCCTGTCTCTCTCTTTCTCTCCTTCCCCTCCCTCCATCCCCATCTCCCTCCCTCTCTCTCTTTCTTTCTGAGATGGGGTCTCACCCAGGCTGGAGTGCAGTGGCACGACCATGGCTCACCACAGCCTCGACCTCCTGTACTCAAACGATCCTCCAGTCTCAGCCTACCGAGTAGCTGGGAACTAGAGATGTGCACCCACCGTGCCCGGCCAATTTTTTGATTTTTTTTTTTTTTTTTTTGGTAGAAATGAGGTCTTGCTCTGTTGTCCAGGCTGGTCTCGAATGCTGGGCTCAAGCAGTCCTCCTGCCTCGTCCTCTGATGCTGGGATCACAGGCATGGGCCACCGTGCCTGGCCCCAAAAGGATGGTTCTAACAGACAGGAAAGATGCAAGAACTGAGATACAAGGACCTGAGCTGGGAGCTGACGGGGGAGGACTGACACAGGTGAGTGTGAGACGGCGGGCGCGTGTTCTGGGGTGTCTTGGCCTCCCTCCCTCCAGCGCCCACAGGAGGAGGAAGGGACTCTTCCCGACTACCTGCAGCATCTACACACTAACAACCTGCCCAAGCCGGGTGCAGTGGCTCACGCCTGTCATCCCAGCACTTTGGGAGGCGAAGGCAAGAGGATTGCCTGAGTCCATGGGTTCAAGATCAGCATGGGCAACATGGCTTGACCTCGTCTCTTCAATCAATCAAAAAATTAGCCAGGCGTGGTGGTGTGCATCTGTGGTTCCAGCTACTTGGAAGGCTGAGGCGGAAGGATCTCCAGAGCCTGGCAGGTCAAGGCTTGTGGTGGCTGTGAGTGTGCCACTGCACTCCAGCCTGGGAGATACAGTGAGACTCTGACTCAAGTAAAATAATAAAATAAAATAGGATAATCTTAATAGCATCCACCCGTTTTGACTTGTAGTGAGGATTAAATGAGCTGATTTATATCAGGCACTTAGAATAGTGACTGGCATATAGTAAGATAATGTTACACATTATTAGTAAGAATTTAGTGAGATATGGCCAAGTGCAGTGGCTCATGCCTATAATCGCAGCACTGTGGGAGGTGAAGGCAAGAGGGTTGCCTGAGCCCACAGGTTCGAGACCAGCCTGGGCAACTTGGTGAGACCATGTCTCTACAATAAAAAAAAATAGCTGGGCCTGGTGGCGTGGACCTGTGGTTTAGGTGACTTGGAAGGCCAGGTCGGGAGGCTTGCTTGAGCCCAGCAGGTCGAGGTTGTGGTGGCCGTGAGCTTGCCACTGCACTCCAGTCTGGGTGACACAGTGAGACTCCGACTCAAAAAAATAAAAAAAATAAACAACTCGCCCAGTGGTGGGCATGAGTACCACACACAACCTGTGTCACATTCGGCACTCTGTCTTGGTGTCTCCCTCTGCAAGGAACAAGGTCAAGAGGAAGACACAGCCTTGGTGGATGTGCTCTTTAAGTGGAGGCTGAATGGGACACTTGTCTCACGCATCTGGTCCTCGGGAAGGGCGGAGCTCATGTTTATGCGTAGTGGCCCATGCCTGTACTCCTAACTTGGGGGAGGTGGAGGCAGGAGATCGCTTGAGCCCAATAGTTTCAGACCAGTCTGGACAAGAGAGCCTCGTCTCTACAAAAAATCAAAAAATTAACTGGATGTGGTGGTGCACGCCTGTCGTCCCAGCTACTGGGGAGGCTGAGGCGGGAGGAACACTTGAGCCCAGGACTTTGAGGCCGCTGGAACCTCTGAACTGAACTCTGACTTGGTGATTTCTGCCAAGTTCTTGGTGTCCACTTCGTGTAACTCAATATCTAAGGCTTATGGTATTTATCTTTTTCTTGCAAGGAGGAAGCAAGCTAAATGACTTTGCCCCCTGTGTCCCCCCCACCTCTTTTACTTTCAAAAAGCTGCCATATCTTTTCTTTTCTTTTTTTTTTTTTTTTTTATGGTCTGAAAAAAGGTTGCATCACACTTGGCATTCCACAAAGGGGAAATGGAGAAAGTATTGAACAGTGAAGAAAAACGGTATTGCTTGCTTAGAAAATAAGAAGTATGAGCCCTTAAGAATGGGAAAACACCGGTTACTATGTCAGGAAGAAGACATTTTGCCAAATTTAGAACCCACTTGGAAATCACGGGTTCTAAGTTTAGAACTGAACTAAAAACTTGAGCTCCCGTTGCATTTGGCATTGGTTTAAAAAAAAAAGTCTAAGCTACTAATTAAAGGGAAAAATTATACTCTTAGGAAGTTCTAGAAGATGGGAATTATTTTCAAACAAGTTCTTTATTGGTTCAATGGAGGGGTCTGCAGTTAGAAACGAAACATTTTTTCTAATTAAATTTCCCTCATGAAACAATGATTTAAAATTGAGGAGAAAAACGTTTCTGCCAAAGTTTTTAATGGATTACAGAATTGTGGCGTAACCTATTCTGGACCCAACTAAATATACCAGGTGGTTGTACAAACTCTGTCTCGCTACTAAACAGTGTGCAACACGGACACCATGAACGATATCCTACAGATAAACTTCAACTTACAAAAATGCAAGAAATGGAAAAGTATCAGTCTAAACAAAACAAAAGCAAAGTCTTACCAGCGTTATTTTCATTTTCTAATGTGGCTGCTAAGAAAGTGATTGTAACATCATTAAGAAATGGATCAGAATTGCTACTGTGGCAATAACCACGCCAAAAATTCAGGCCTAAAAGATGCAAAATAGTAAATCAAAACCCAGTGGTGAACAGACAGGGTTCAAAATGCATCCACCGCCTTTGTTTTGAGTTGGGGAGGTCGCACTCCATAGCTCAGGCTGGCATGCAGGGGCACGATCCCGGCTCACTGCAACCTCGACATCGTGGGCTCGGGAGACTGAGGCGTGAGGATCACCTTAGCTCAGGTGGTGGAGGCCACAGTGAGCTGGGATCGTGCCCCTGCACGCCAGCCTGGATGACAGAGTGAGACCTCGTCTCAAAAAAAAAAAAAAAGTTGTAAAAGCAAAAACACTGCATGTGTAAGCAGAAGAGGGCTTTCTAGAACATATTTTTGAACTTACTCGTTATAAATAAGCATAGTTAAAAGTCACTAAGTATTTGTCCTTGAAGCATGTGTAGCTCTCATTAAGATGAAGAACAGTGGTTAGCACTTCCAAGATGCCTGCCCAAGTCACAATACCAACAATCCCTGAGCCTGTGGGTCAAACACTTCTGAATACATGGTTTTCAACAAGGCTTTCCTTCCTTCCTTCCTTCCTTCCTTCCTTCCTTCCTTCCTTCCTTCCTTCCTTCCTTGCTTCCTGTTGGAGTTTCACTGTTGCCCAGGTTGGAGTGCAGTGGCATACTCACGGCCACCGCAGCCTCAACCTGCTGGGCTCAAGCGCTCCTTCTGCCTCAGCCTTCCAAGTAGCTGCAACCACAGGTTGTGTGCCACCACGCCTGGCTAATTAAAAAAAAATTTTTATTGTAGAGATGAGGTTTTGCCAAGTTTCCCAGACTGATCTCGAACCCTTGGACTCAGGCAGTCTTCTTGCTTCACCGTGCCCCACCAACATGGCTTTCCATCCATTCCGATGACCATTAAAATGAAATGTCTTAGTCTCTTCTATGATAGCTTAAAAATTGCTCTCATATTTATTTTAAACTCATATTTATAATACACATAATATCTCGCACAAGTTCCCTTCTTTTCTCAGGCCATTATGCCTGGATAAGTGGAGAGAAATATGAGAGAGAATCTTGATAGAAGCAAAAAGATTTCTTGAACCTTGACAAGGTGGGATGGCCACCATTCTCAGATGGTGGTTGAATCAGTTACTGTAAAGTGTTGGCTTTTCTTGGACGCTAGAGGTAGAAAGTCCCACACGTCTGCACCGATGCCAGGGAAAGCACGGCCAGTGGTCCTGGTCCCTGGAAGATGGCTCTTTGTGATATGAACAGGGGTAAGAGAAAGCAGGGAGGGCCAGGTGTGGCAGCTCACGCCTATTATCCCAGCACTTTGGGAGGCAGAGGCAGGAGGATTGCTTGAGCCCACAAGCTCGAGGCCAGCCTGGACAGCATAGAGAGATCTAGTCTCCACCAAAACATCAAAGAAATAAGCCGGGTGTGGTGGCGCACACCTGTGGTCCCAGCTACTCAGGAGCCTGAGGCAGGATCGCCTGAGCCCAGGAGGTGGAGGCTTTGATCATACCACTGCACTCCAGTCTGGGCGACAGAGTGAAACCTTGACTCAAAAACAAAACAAAACAAAACAAAACGGGCTGCCTAAGACAGACCTGAATCCTCTATACGGAAGTTAGAGGGGCACCTTTGGCTGTTTGTTCTGGCTCTCTGAGGATAACGCAGCCCAAGATGCCCCAACACTCTGTAGCTTCAATGCTGATGAACTTGGAGCCAATTCAGACATTTAGGGCTGGTTTTGTTTTGTTTGGTTTGGTTTGAGTTGGAGTCTCACTCTGTCGCCCAGGCTGGAGTGCAGTGGCTTACTCATGGCCACTGCGGCCTCGACCTGCTGGGCTCAGGCGATCCTCTCCCCAGGCTGGTATCGAACTCCTGGGCTCAAGCAATCCTCTCGCCTTGGCCTCCCAAAGTGCTAGGACGACAGGCATGAGCCATCATGCCTGGCTATCCCATTTCTTGAGATCTTTCTGTTTGAATTTTTTTTTTTGAGTCAGAATCTCACTCTGTGGCCCAGGCAGGACTGCAGTGGCATGGTCATGGCCGCCGCAGCCTCAACCTGCTGGGCTCAGGTGATCCTCCCACCTCAGCCTTCCAAGTAGCTGGAACCACAGGCATGCGCCACCACGCCCGGCTGATTTTTTGGTTTTTTGGTGGAGACGAGGTCTTGCCATATTTCCCAGGTTGGTCTTGAAGCCCTGGACTCAGGCAATCCTCTCGCCTCAGCCTCTCAAAGTACTGAACCACGGTGCCCAGTGGGTTTTTTTTTTCTTTTTTTTTAAATAATATTTTATGACATCACTGAGCACCTGAAGAAGGGGTTGGCCAAAGGAAGGAAAACGGGAAGAGATGAATTTGGGAATGTCTTTCTCCTTCGCCGTGCTGCCTGTGCCTTTGACCTTTACCGCTCCTGATAGACACGGGTTGCCTCCACTCAGCCCTTTCCAGGCCCGGTCACACACCAAACAGGGCCCCCATAAACACATCGAGCTGCCTAGAGGCCCAGGCGGCCTCCCCGGCCTCTCCCCTGTGCCATTAACCCTGTCCCTGAGCACTATGGGGCACTCTTGGTGAGTGCCTGGAAGCAGGAAATGTTGACAATCGCCACGAAACACACACATCTGGGAAATGCATTACTGTGGAAATGGCCAGCAATTCAGAGACCGAGCCGCTGACGGGGGCACGGGTCTGGGGGGCCGGACCAGGAAAGGGGTCTTCCGGCCGTGCTTGCCCTGGGCAGCTAAAAATCGCAGCCATCCAGGGAGGAGAGTCTTTGGGAAGCTGTTGCTTCTCTGTGGTTAGATTTTCAGGGGCCATACGCCACGTATTCCATGGGCGAGATGGAGGACTGCTCTCCCAGGCCGATTTTCTGAACCCTGGGGTCATCCACTGGATGTGCTTGGGGACGTTTTTGTGACGGCCAAGGGCCGGCGGGCGGCTGCTAATTCCTCCGCACAGACCGTCTCTCCATCAGGTCAATGCCTGCGCCCTGCAACACGCTCGGCCTGGTCGTCACCTCATCCCTGGGGCCTCACGCGCCGTGTCTGTTTTATTCCTGCCTTAGAAACTCGGTGCTCACAACCCTCTACACAGGAAGGCCAACCCCTCCCGGCCTTTAGTCTTCCTTCCCTTCCATCGTAAACAGAGAGACCTTGATCCTTGGGGGACCTCTTCTTTTTCCAAAATTATCCTCTGTCTTTTTCCACTGGCTCTTTCTCCTTGCCTTTCACTATCACCAGGACCCTCCAGTGTGGGAGACGCATTGTCAATGCCACTGCTCCAACCCACCCCTCTCTCTGTCTTCACTTGCAGCTGAATGCCTCCAGTGATTATTCCACGCTGGGGCTGAGTGCGGTGGCTCACATCTGTCATCCCGGCACTTTGGGAGGCCGAGGTGAGAGGATTGCCTGAGTCCAGGAGCTCAAGACCAGCCTGGGCAACATGGCGAAAATAATAATAATATAAAAATAATAGCCAGGCATGGTGGTGGGCACCTGTCATCCCAGCTACTCGGGAGGCTGAGGTGGGAGGATCACCTGAGCCCAGGAAGTAGAGGCTGCGGTAGCCATGATCGTGCCACTGCACTCCAGCCTGTGTGACAGTAAGATTCTGACTCAAAGGAAAAAACAGAAAAAGCAACACATAGATCGTTTCTTTAAACATGAATACATTTCTTTAGCACTCTCTGTATATCCTCCTAAGGAAAACTGAGACTTTTAAAAAAAATACCTCTCATGTCTTAATTTACGATGAAGGCTTTTTGTTGGACAAATCTGATGGGCTTTTGGAATGTATCTTCTCATATGCTTTTCCTTGTCCTCCTGGGGCCCAGCCAGCTTGGGAGGGGCAGGAGAGGAGAAAGGGTGGGGGGACTTCAGGAGACACGGCCAGGTTTGTGCCCTCTGCAGGGTCTTCACTGCTCACCCAGCCCTTCCGAGCCACCATCCACCTAGTCTAGTTATGGAGTGAAATGCAGTTCCAATGATTCTTGTGTCAGATATCACAAGTCTAGAAAACAAAGTCAGCCAATCCTGTGTCCTGAGGTTGGGGTCAGAAATCCCCCCCCCACCGGTCCCTTTCTTCTCCCACTATTGTCACTGATCAACAGGTGTGCCTGGGCCGGAACTGGGCTTGCTGAGTCTCTGACCTCCAGGGTGGGTGGCTCGTCACCAGAAAGTCTCTGTGGGATCTGTTTCCACAAGTGCAACTCTCACCCATCTCTCCCTGGGTGTCTTCCTTTTCTCTCCTTCTGCTTGTTTCTTTTCTTTTCTTTTTTGAGTTGGAGTCTCACTCTGTCGCCCAGACTGGAGTGCAGTGGCTGCTCCCGGCCACCGCAGCCTCGACCTGTTGGGCTCCGGCGATCCTTCTGCCTCTGCCTTCCAAGAAGCCAGAACTATAGGCACAGTCACCATGACCGGCTAATTTTTGATTTATTGTAGAGATGAGGTCTCGCCGAGTTGCCCGGGTGGGTCTCGAACCCATGGGCTCAGGCAATTCACTAGCCTCGGCCTCCCAAAGTGCTGGGATGGCAGGCTGAGCCACTGAGCCCAGCCCTTCTCCTTGTTTCAAACCAGATTTCTCTCTGTATCCTTATCTTCAGCGCGGCCTCACCTCTGACCCGACACTGATCTCTCCCTGACTGTGAGCATTCCCCAAACCACATCGAACAACCACTCGGCCCTTGGCTTGTTCTCACAGAAGCACAAAGTATGAGAAATAAAACTTTATTAACTGTAGTCTACTTCTTCTTCTTTAGAAATCATAGTTGTAGCTGGGAGTGGTGGTTCACGCCTGTAATCCCCGCACTTTGGGAGGGGGAGGCGAGAGGATCACCTGTGCCCAGAGGTTTGAGACCAGCCTGGGCAATTTGGCGAGACCTCGGTTCTACTATGACTCAAAAAATTACTGGGCGTGGTGGCCTGCGCCTGTGGTTCCAGCTACTTGGAAGACTGAGGTGGAGGGATCGAGGCTATGGTGGCCGTGAGTGTGCCACTGCACTCCAGTCTGGGCGACAAGAGAGAGACTCCAATTCAAAATAAGTAAATAAATAAATAATAAATAAATACAAACTATAGTTGCTAGACTTGGACTTCTTAGGATTTTTTTTTTTTTTGAGTTGGAGTCTCACTCTGTTGCCCAAGCTGGAGTGCACTGGCATGCTCATGGCTACCGTAGCCTCAACCTGCTGGACTCAGGTGATCCTTCTGCTTCAGCCTTCCAAGTAGCTGGAACTACAGGTGTGCATCACCACACCCGGCTAATTTTTCTTGATTTATTGTAGAGATAAAGTCTCAACCAAGTTGCTCAGGCTGGTCTCAAACCCCTGGGCTCAGGCAATCCTCTCACTCAGCCTCCCAAAGTGCCGGGATTACAGACTTGAGCCACCACGCCTGGCCAGACTTCTTAGGATCTTAAGACCAAAGCAGAATCTTGAAAAGTCAATCTGACAGCCAGGAGCCGTGGCTCATTCTTGTAATCTTAGCACTTTGGGAGGCCAAGGCGGCAGGATCTCTTGAGGTAAGGAATTCAAGACCTGCCTGAACAACGTAGCAAGATCCTGTCTCTTAATAAAAATAAAAAAAACGCAATGTTGAAGGATTACTAATGCCCAAGAACTAAAAAAAGGGGGAAAAAAACAACTTTCCTGCCAAACCTTTGTTTTCCTGAACCAATCGACCAGAATGTGTCTTTAAAAAATGCTAATCTGTTAGTCACATCACCTTTAAGTAATTGTGTAATGGCTTTACCTGAAGAATTCAGAAATCCACTGAATTCACTTAAACAGAACTAAACTCTGCCTCAAGTCACTGGGAAATGATTAAACTGAATCTCAAGCCCACCTGCCAACCATCCTGGAGATCCCAGAATATGGGATCTGGTGATATGGTTTGAATGTATCCCCCAAGGTGCCTGTGTTGGAAACCAGTGTCAATGTGACAGTATAAAGATGTAGGACCTTGAAGAGGCAACTGGACCGTGAGACATCAGCCCCCAGGAATGGATCAATGCTGTTATCTTGAGAGTGAGTTCTTCAGGGAGTGACTGGCTCTCACAGGAGTGAGTCAGTTCTCCCAAGAGCAGGTTGTAAGAGCGGTCTCTCATACACACTGCTTGCCTTTTCACCATATTATGACACAGTACGAAAGCTCACAGCAGAAGCTGCCACCATGCCCTTGGACTTTCCAGCCTCTGGAACCATGAACTAAATACTAAAGGTATTGAATTCCTTGAAGAGCCATATGGTAAATGTGAAAGTCACCTTTAATTTATAAATTACCCAGCCTCTGGATTCTGTTACTACAACAGAAAATGGACCAACATACCTGGAGAAGCAAGTTGAGTATAATATGATTTTTTTTTTGAGTCAGAGTCTCACTCTATCATCTGGGCTGGAGTGCATTGGCATGCCCATAGCTACTGCAGCCTTGACCTACTGGGTTCAGGTAATCCTTCTGCCTCAGCCTTCCAAGGAGCTGGAACTACAGGCATGTGCTCCCACACCTGGCTAATTTTTTTGATTTATTGTAGAGATGAGGTCTCACCATGCTACCCAGGCTGGTCTCCAACCTGTGGGCTCAGGCAATCCTCTTGCCCCTGACTCCCAAAGTGCTGGGATTACAAGCATGGGCCACCATGCCCAGAGAGTGTGATATTCTAATAAAGGTATTGAATTTCTTGAAGAGCCATATGGTAAATGTGAAACCAGGAGCCCTGGTCAAATCACATGCTTTTTATTTGTAGAGATGGTAGTGTCGCCATGTTGCCTCAACTGTTCTCAAACTGCTGGCCTCAAGCAATTCTCCCACCTAGGCCTCCCAAAGTGCTGGGATTACAGGAGTGAGCCACTGAGCCTGGCCAAATTGCATGCTTTTAAGTTAAATACATACAAGTAAATTTCAGTGGAGAAATCTATGAGTATCTCCATGCATTTGAATAATTTAGAACAAGAGCTATTAACTTGAGGGTTGAAATTATCCTCAAATATGTATGTCTAGTTTAGTTTAGTTTTTTTATTTTTATTTTTTTGTAGAGATGAGGTCTCGCCATGTTGCCCAGGCTGATATAGAACCCCTGGGCTCAGGTAATTCTCTCACCTCCACCTCCCAAAGTGCTGGAATTATAGGCTTGAGTCACTGTGCCTGGGCTAGTTTAATTTTTTTAAGAGACAGGGTCTCGCTGGGTGCAGTGGCTCAAGCCTGTAATCCCAGCACTTTGGGAGGCCAAAGCGAGAAGATTGCCTGAGCTCAGGGTTTCAAGACCAGCCTGGGCAACTTGATGAGATCTCATCTCTACAATATATCAAAAAAGTTAGCTGGGCATGGTAATGCATGCCTGTAGTTCCAGCTACTTGGAAGGCTGAGGTGGAAGGATCGCCTGAGGAAAGCAGGTCGAGGTTATGGTGGCTGTGAGCATGCCACTGCACTCCAGCCTGGGCGACAGAGTGAGACTCCAACCCAAAAATAAAGATAAAAAAAGAGACAAGTCTCAGTCTGTCACCCAGACTGGAGTGTGGTGATGCAATCATAGCTCACTGTAACCTAGATGTATACGTTTTTATAGTGCAAATGTTCACTGCTTTTATCAGATCCCTCATGACCTCCAAAAGGTTTAAGAACCTCTGTTTTGTTGAAAACAAGATATTATTTTATATATTTATAAATGCATTATATAAAAATAGCAAAAACCTTCAATTTCAGCCAACAGCAAGATAAAATGTTGTCTTTTGACGCCACTGCTTTGTTAAGCTCTGGTGTGTCCACGTGGCTCTTTGAGCCATGGCCGCCATATTTTCTTAGCTTTGGTCTCCTCCCCTACCTTGGGGAGGTGAATCTCTCCTTCCACTCTCTCTCTCTAACTTACTTCCTAAATAAACTTTGCTTGAAAACTTAAATAAAATAAAATATTGGCTGTTGTAAATAATCATGATATGGTTAGTAACTAGTTTTGACAGTAACATAGACAATACAATTCCAGCATTCAGGTATGTATCAGCAGGTATTTACCTTAATATACATACAGCAAGTTCATGAGGGAGGGGAACATTCAGAAGCAGATTTTAACCTAAAATGCAAACTACCAGCAGACTTGCCTCCCCTGTGGACTAAGGAGAGCTTCAATCGGGGAACGTAAGGACAGTCACAAACACAAATCAAATCACTATCGGACATAGCACCTCAGTTACAAACCTCATCTTCTGATATTAGGTAAGAGTTATTAACAAATTAATGTGCATGCTCCATGACAGATTGATTAAAAGATCTACTGGAAATTCCTTTCATAGCCAAATTCTGCAGCCAAAAATCAAATTCAGAGCTTGGATTTTTTTAAGCCAGGACCCATTCAGAGCACTCCAAGAATAGTTCTCAAATTGCTAAAAAGCATCACTTCCATAAATCTATTTTGGAAATGGATTTTTTAAAAATGAGAAGGTTTGAGTCAGCCTTATACAAACCAATCAGGTTATTATGCACTCCACTTGTTTTCTGCATTTAAGATATAATTCATTCATCTATTTATTCACCTGACAGATATTGGTCGAGTCTCTGCTATATGCAGGCACGGATCTAGGTGCTAGGATTACAGCAGTGAACAAAACAGACCAAAAATACACAAGTAACACATATGCTCACTGGAGAACATTCAGATACAGAAGTGCACAGACTAAAAAAAAATCAATCCTGTTCTCCTTAAGATCCACCCTCCATCTCCAGTTCTTCCTGTCATTGATGGTTAAGTGTGTTTTCTCCCAACCTTTTGGCTGCCCTGGGCACATCGAGGAAAGAAGAGTTGTCTTGGGCCGCACATAAATTATGTAATATAGTTAGTGTATACACATAATAAGAATTTTTCAATTTTTGATATTTTTATTATAAAGCTTAGGAAAGTGAGAATAATATTAAACCAGTGGGAAATCCGACCTTTGTTTTTGTGAAACGAATCCGTTAGTGTCTGGTTTGATGGAAGTGTCGCCATTCTTAGTGGGTTCTCAAGGTGCTCGTCAGAAACGTTTGTTTGAATTTTGCTCCTTGTGGGCTTCATCATTGAAAACAGCTGCTCATAAATGTATGAGCTGCCAAAAAGCAGCATCAGAATAAGACGTGACTGGGAACTTCAAAGATGGAGCCGCGCATGGGGTCCCGAAGAAAATAAACGCTAAAAAACACAGGCTGTTAAAAGATTTTGTGGGGCCATGTGACTAGCTGTCCTGGGCTGCATGCAGTCAGGATGCGGGTTGGACATGGCTTTCCAGTTCATTTGCATAGAATTTTATTTTATTTTATTTATTTTCTGAGTTGGGGTCTCATTCTGTCTCCCAGACTAACTCACCGCAGCCTCAAATTCCTGGGCTTAGGCGATCCTTCTGCCTCAGCCTCCCAAGTAGCTAAAACTACAGGCACACCACCATACCAGGCTAATGTTTTGATTGATTGTAGCGACGAGATCCCGCCAAGTTGCCCAAGCTGGTCTCGAACCTCTGGACAATCCTCTCACCCCAGTCTCCCAAAGTGCTGTGATGACAAGCATAAGACACCATACCCAGCTGCTTTTTTAAGTTTATTTTTTTGTAGAGATGAGGCCTCCCTATGTTGCCTAGACTGGTCTTGAACTCCTGGGCTCAAATGATCCTCCCTTCTTGTCTGCCCAAGTGCTGTGATTTCAGATGTGAGTCACCACTCCTGACCAGGATTTTTAAAAGTGTTACTCAGATCCAATGCACATATGGTATGTGTGCATATGCCTTCCGTAAAATTCACTTGTAGAAGGTGTACAATTAAATGTTTTAAAGATACTTGCCATGTTGTACAACCAACACCATAATCTAGGCAAGCAGATTTTAAACTTATCATTACATTATTTTTAATGTAAAATTCCACTTACCTAAGATTATGATAATATAAAGATCTAAACCTATATATAAAACTTTCTTTAAAAAAAAACAACAAAAAACCCCCCAACTTTCTTTTTCAGTTAGTATTAAACCTTGAAAATGTTTTTTCCATGTCAGCGTAGCTAGATTTGTGATTTCTCTCCCTCCCTCCCTCTCTCTCTCTCTGTCTCTCTTTCTTGAGTCGAGGTCTCTCTGTCGCTCAGGCGGGAGTGCAGTGGCACAATCACGGCTCACCGCAGCCTCCGTCTCCCGGGCTCAGGTAATTCTTCCACCTTCACCTCTCGAGTAGCTGGGACTACAGGCACCCAGATAATTTTTTGATTTTTTTGTAGAGACAAGGTCTCGCTATGTTGCCCAGGCTGGTCTCGAACTTCTGGGCTCAAGCGATCCTCTTGCCTTACTTGATGATTAGGCCAGATTTGTGATTACTTTCCCAAGTGAGGATGTGCCTCTTGTCGGGTTCATCCCAGCACTCTGGGAGGCCGAGACACGTGGATTACCTGAGCCCGCAGGTTCGAGACCTGCCCGTGCAACTTGGTGAGACCTCGTTTCTACAAGACATTAAAAACTAGCCTGGTGTGGTAGTGCGTGCCTGTAGTTCCGGCTACTTGGGAGGCTGAGGCGGAAGGATCGCTGGAGCCCAGCAGGTCAAGGCTGCGGTGGCCGGGAGCGTGCCACTGCACTCCAACCTGGTGACAGAATTAAGATTCCAACTCAAAAAAAGAAAGAAAGAAAGAAAGAAGAAGGTGCTAATTTCCAACTTCTGACTTAAAAAAAAAAAAGAAAGAAAGAATGCTAAAGATAGCAATTAGATAGACTCATTTAGGGTAGCAAATAATTATCATAATTCAATATGCAAAGAGAAGCTAGTTGATTTACAGGGTTGTGAGAATCCAAAAATCAACTGGGGAAAAAAAAAGTATAGAAAGTAAACACACACACACACACACACGCACACACACAAACACACACACACACACACACACACCTGGCAATTTTGGGTATCTTGAAATAATAACAACATTAATAGCTAACAGTCATTTATAATAGCATTTACTATGTGTTAAACACTGTTCTAGAAACTTAACACACATGTAACTCTGAGTCCTCACAACAACTGCACGAGGTTTTTACTGTTATGCTCATTTGGCAGACATGGAGACTGAGGCACAAGTTAGGTCATGTGTTCAGTACACTAACAAGTTCAAAAGAGGCAGATTTGGCTTCAAATCCAGGCAGACCAGCTGCAAAGCCCAGACTCCTGATTCGATGAGATGGTGGGGGAGGGGAGGGAGACAGGTACACATACATGAATAAAAGGTTAAGATAGCAGGTCTTGGTGGCTCACGCCTGCAAATCCAGCACTTTGGGAGGCCAAGGCAGGAGGATCACTTGAGCCCAGGGGTTGGAGACCAGCCTGGGCAACACAGCAAGACCCTGTCTCTACAAAAAGTACAAAAATTGACCAGGCGTGGTGGCGCATGCCTGTAGTCTCAGCTACTCAAGAGGCCGAGGCGGAAGGATCACCTGAGCCCAGGTGGTCAAGGCTGCGGTGAGCAATGATTGTGCCACTGCACTCCAGTCTGGGCCACAGAGTGAGACCCCGACTCAAAAAAGAAAAATAAAAGACTTCAAAGAAGAAAACCTTGAGACATAACTGGGAGCTGGGAGAGCCAGAGTCATAATTGGGAGGTGGGAGCTGGGTGCGGTGGCTCACAGATCCCAGCACTTTGGGAGGCCGAGGCCAGAGGACTGCCTGAGCCCAGGGGTTCGAGACCAGCCTAAGCAGCATGGTGAGATCTCGTCTCTACAACAAACAAAAAATTAGCCAGGGGTGGTGGCACGAGCCTGAGGTTCTAGCTCCCTGGAAGGCTGAGGTGGGAGGATCACCTGAGCCCAGTGGGTCGAGGCTGCGGTGGCTGGGAGCATGCCACTGCACTTCAGCCGGGGTGACAGTGAGACTTCGACTCAGAAAAAGAAATGTGGGCTTTATCTCAAAGACAACGAAGAGCCCTGAGGGCAGTGGGACAGACCCCGAGGGAAGGACAGGTAGCAGGCCGGAGGGGGTGGCCCCACCCAGCCTGGGACAGAGTCTCTGCTCCCAAACATCTGCTCCCAACATCTGCTCCCAAACATCTTCCTTGGTTTCTTATCTTTTGACTCATGAAGTTACTCTGCCTGTCTTCAGGTTTCTCCATCATAATGTGGTCTCAGGAGAGATAATCTTTCACAGTGGAAGTTTGTTTTTCACTCTTAATATTAGTAAGCGTCTTTTCAGGGCTCTGGATGCCTCTTTTCAAAGCATCAGAGACCTACGATCCAGCTAGATAAACAAGGATGATTTAATGGAGAGATGCCGGAGGGGGTCATTTACAAACCAGTAAGACAACCGGCAGTGCCCCAGCACATTGAAGTCAGGGCTCCAGTGGAAAGAGAAGCTTTGGTCAGGTTTATTATTTGTTCATTCATTTGGAGACAGGGTTTCACTCTGCCACGCAGCTTAGAGGGCAGTGGCACAATCTTGGCTCACTGCAGCCTTGAACTCCTGGGTTCAAGCAATCCTCCTGCCTCAGCCTCCTGAGTAGCTGGGACTACTGGCATGAGCCACCACGCTCTGTTCTCAGCCCATCCTACCTCCTGGACTATCCTGAGGCAATCACTTTATTTGCAGTTATTCCTGGAGGTACAGTTACCTCATGGCCAAGGCTGCTTTTTGCTCCCATCTTTGTCTTAGCTCACCCCATCCTTTCAGGGGTGAGTCTCAGGACGTCAGGAAGACAGATTTGAAGAGAGAAGAAAACAGTCCCCATAGAAAGACCAAACAGCTGGGCATGGTGGCGCACACATGTGATCCCAGCTCTTTGGGAAGCCAAGGTTGGAGAATGACTTGAGCCCAGGAGTTTGAGACCAGCCTGGGCAACATAGCAAGACCTCACCTCTACCAAAAAAAAAAAAAAATTA
>NW_007231883.1:177243-198027 GCF_000164805.1 Carlito syrichta | reverse complement strand
AAATGAAAAAAAAATTAAAAAAATTAGCCAGGCATGGTGGTGTGTACCTGTAGTTCCAGCTACTTGGGAGGCTGAGGTGGGAGGATCACCTAGCCCAGGAGGCGGAGGCACGATTGTGCCACTGCACTCCAGCTTGGACATCAGAGTGAGACCCTGTCTGGGGGTGGGGTGTGGGGGTGGCAGGAAAAACAAACAGGCTGACACAGAAAACACCCAGACCCGTGTGAATCGGGAACAGATGGGGGAGGTGGAGCCAGGGGCCAAGCCCTTCCCCTCTCTTCCCAGGTGCAGCCTCAGGGGACCCAGACAGGTGCAAGTGGGACCTTTGCAGGGACCGAGGATGGGTGGGTGGCACCTTGGGTGGACACACTTCAGGTCTGCTGACCTTTCTAGCTTCCAGAGGGAAGAGCATGCCCTCCCCAGCCATGGGGAGGGTTAGAGCCCATGGAGAGGCAGGAGGGACATGCCCCACCGGCTCCTTGGAGGCCACTGATCTGCTCTCAAGTCTTAGTCCTCACCAGCGGCCTAAGGAATTGTCCATTTCATATCCCCGGGGGGCAAGGATCTGGTTGAGGAAGGGGCCTTTGCGTTCCCAGAGCTGTCCAAGTACAGTGTTGACGATGCACTCTTTTTTTTTTTTTTTTGAGTCGCGGTCTTACTGTTGCCCAGCCTGGAGTGCAGTGGCATAATCACGGCTCACTGCAGCCGCGGCTTCCTGGGCTCAAGCGATCCTCCTGCCTCAGCCTCCAGAGAAGCTGGGACTACAGTCTTGCACCACCATGCCCGACTAATTTTTGTATTTTGTGTAGAGATGAGGTCTCGTAATGTTACCCAGGCTGGTCTCGAGCTTCTGGGCTCAGACAATCCTCTTGCCTCGGCCTCCCAAAGTGCTGGGATGACAGGTGTGAGCCACTGCACCTGGCTCTATCCTCTTTTTAATTTTTTTTTTGAGTCAGAGTCTCGCTCTGTCACCCAGGCTGGAGTGCAGTGGCACGCTCCCGGCCACCACAGCCTCGACCTGCTGGGCTCAGGCGATCCTTCCGCTTCAGCCTTCCAAGCAGCTGGAACCGCAGGTGCTCACCGTCACGGCCAGCTAATTTTTCTTGGTTTATTGTAGAGACGAGGTCTCACCAAGTTGCCCAGCTGGTCTCAACCTCTGAGCTCAGGCAATCCTTTCGCCTCTGCCTCTCAAAGTGCTGGGATGACAGGCGTGAGCCACTGCACCAGGCCCCATACTCTTAATTGATTGACTGAGCAAAGGTTATGAACCTTTGTCTGTCCCCAGATTCCTCTGTGGTCCAATCTGCAGTCACACCAACCTCACAGGAAGATGGTCCCTCCTGTCCCTGGCTAACATGTCCGCCTCTACCTTCTGTTGGTCATTCTGCCTCTCGAGGACCCTTTTCCTGCAAGACACCCGGGTGCCATCCATCCAGACAAACCTGTGTGCTCACCACCCCTCCCACCCTTCCCTTTCTCAGCCGAGTTGAGACCAAGTTTTCTCCTTCCTTCTTTCCTTCCTTCCTTCCTTTCTTTTTGGAATCTCACTCCATCACCCAGACTGAAGTGCAGTGGCACACTCACGGCCACCTCAGCCTTGACCTGCTGGGCTCAGGTGATCCTTCCGCCTCAGCCTCCCGAGTCTCTGGAACTACAGGCACACACCACCATGCCTGGCTAATTTTTAAAAAATTATTGTTTATCGTAAAGATGAGGTCTTGCCATGTTGCCCAGGCTGGTCTCGAACCTGTGGGCTCAGGCAATTCTCTTGCCTCTACCTCCCAAAGTGCTGGGATTCCCAAACTTTCCCAATCCTGAAAGTTTGTATGATGACCATTGTATACCTAATCCTGAATTGTACCCCACATCTTTTTTTTTTGAGTTGAAGTCTCACTCTGTTGCCCACACTGGAGTGCAGTGGCACACTCATGGCCACCGCGGCTTTGACTTGCTGGGCTCTGGCGATCCTTCCACCCCAGCCTTCCAAGTAGCTGGAACTACCGGCATGCGCTACCACGCCCGGATAATTTTTGATTTATTGTAGAGATGAGGTCTCGCCAAGTTGCCCGGGCGGGTCTGGAACCCGCGGACTCATGCAGTCCACTCGCCTCGGCTTCCCAAAGTGCTGGGATGACAGGCTGAGCCACTGAGCCCGGCCAACGCCACATCTTTAAAAGAAAAAAAAAATCGCTGAGACCACAGGTGTGAACCACCGCGCCTGGTCTGAATTTCTCTCTCCAATTTCTCTCCATCCCCTCTCCCCTTCACTTTTCAATGGTCAGAATATGTGAAGACACTTTTTCGCACGGATTATTCACTAGTTGTGCCTTGGAGATCAAACACGACCACACTGCTCTGCCTTGCATAATTACCTTCCTGCCCTAGTTCCTGATCAGTTGGACACATTTTTTATATTTAAAACAGATTTATGGGCCAGGCGTGGTGGCTCATGCCTGTTATTTCAGCACTTTGAGAGGTGGAAGTGAGAGGATTGCCTGAACTCAGCGGTTCGAAACCAGCCTGGGAAACATGGTGAGACCTTGTCTCTATGAGAAATCAAAATGTTAGCCCGGTGTGGTGGTGCGTGCCTGGAGTTCCAGCTACTTGGAAGGCTGAGACAGGAGGATCGTCCGAGTCCAGCAGGTCGAAGCTGGGGTGGCCGTGAGTGTGCCACTGCACTCCAGCCTGGGCGACAGAGTGATACTCTGACTCAATAAATAAATAAATATATTAATCCAATTTTTATTTTTAGAGACGAGATCTTGCTCTGTCACCCAGGCAGGGGTACAGTGGCATGATCGTAGCTCACTGCCGCCTCAAACTCCTGGGCTCAATTGATCCTCCCACCTCAGTCCTCCAAGTAGCTGGGACTACAGGCATGCTCCATAATGCCGGGCTAATTTCTTAAAAACGTTTTATGGAGATGGGCTCTCACTTTGTTGCCCAGGCTGGTCTTGAACTCCTGGCCTCAAGCTATCCGCTCACTTGGCTGGCCCCCCACCACTGCTGGGATTACAGGAGTGAGTCGCTGTGACAGTTGCCCTGTTTAACCCTTGATATTTGCCTGGGAATGGGTTAACGCAGGAACATCTGTGTAAAACTTTGCCCCTCTCTGAGGAATCTGCTAAACTGATGGATGAGACAAGATGCAGATACCATGGGACGGAATATCAGCAATAATACTGCTGCATCCAGGGCACGTTCCTGTTCGTTGGCTCTGGTGCTCCTGAGATTAGAGAGTATCTTTTTCACTTCCCATGGCAAAATGGAAGCTCTCGATTGTTACACATCTCGACCGGGCTCTCCTGAGGTGATCCAATCTGCTCAGTTTAACTCTCACCAACAGGCTGGTTTATAGTCTGTTTCATATCCCAGGCCTCTGTCCTGACAAGGCCAACTTTCCTGTAAAATTGCCTGCTTATCAATTTCCCCTGCGAGTCCCAGAGGCCTCCTGAATCCACAGGGAGAGAAGTAGAACCCCCTGAATCCCACCTGCAGGCTTACTCTTCTTATACTATCCCCTGTGTCCTCGGCGATGGAACTGTCACCTGCCCGTATGCACTGTCATTCGCCTATATGGCACTTTACCTACATGTATGCGCCATCATCAGCCTATATACACTGTCACTTACCTTCATGGCACCATCACCTACCTGTACCCATCATCACTTACTTGTACCCACGGTCACCTACCTGTACCCACGGTCACCTACCTGTACACACTGTCACCTACCCTTATGTACTGTCACCTACCTGCATTGCACTGTCACCTACCTTTACCCACTGTCGCTTACCTGTACTCGCCATCACCTACCTTTACCCACTGTTGCTTACCTGCATACACCATCGCCTACCTGTATGCACCATCACCTACCTGTAACCACCATCACTTACTAGTACCCACTGTCACTTAGCCACATACACTGTCACCTACCCATATGCACTGTCACCTCCCTGTATTGCACCGTCACCTACCTGCATGGCACTGTAACCCCCCCGAGTCCCAACCAGGTTCCGAAAGCCTAATTCCAGTGCACAGACAGAACACAGGGTGTCCCAGCAAGCATCTGTCGCAAGAGTGATTTCACGAGTGCTTGAGAGAGGGGGGTGGTCTTTCTCGACTCTTCCCTCGCCCTTAACCAGAAGATTAATTGGCCATAAATCCCGCTGTTTCTACATCATAAATCTCTCTCAAATCCTTCCCCCCTTTTAATCTCCACCTTGCCTCCGTTGCTGGATTGTGTCAAAGCTAAAATGAGATTAATACACATAAAAGTGTTTGCAAAGAACAAACCTCTGGGGAAAAAAAAAAAAGGATAAATCCCTCTGGAATCTGTTGCTAAACTTACCAGCCTGAGTTTGCCTGTTTCTTTCAAGTTATGACTTTTTTTTTTGTCCTCCTGACCTTGTTGTTTTCTCTTGCCATGGCTTCCAGTAGGCCATCGCTGAATTCGTACGAAAATACCACGGACTCCATGCCCTGGCTTAGCGACTCAGTTCTGTTTCCTTTTATGTTGCTTGCTTCTGGTTATCTCTTAGAGGAAGGTCTAGCTCCCCAGAAGGCTTTGAAAAGATGTCACTCGGCGCCTGAGGCTTCCACAGCATAACTTTGGGCATACAGTTAGTGCTTAATAAATGTTTATTGCTTGAGAGATCACTTCTCCAGCGTCCCTCCCTAACCACTCCTCTCCCCCTCCTATCATCTTGAGTTCCTCTCAGAATTCTTTCTCCTTAGTCTTCAAAACTTCTTGCTTCTATCAGGAACATTTCTTCCTAAGATATCTGACAAAATAGCCTAGGTTAGCCAGCAGATAGTAATTTTTTTTCAAGTTGTTTATTCTTTTAATTGTACTAAGTGGCCAGGCACGGTGGCTCAAGTCTGTCATCCCAACACTTTGGAAGGCAGAGATGAGAGGGTTGCCTGAGCCCACGGGTTCCAGACCAGCCTGGGCAACAGGGTGAGACTTCGTCTCTACAATAAATCAAAAAATTAGTCGGGCATGGTGGTGCATGCCTGTAGTTCCAGGTACTTCGAAGGCTGAGGTGGAAGGATTGCCTGAGCCCAGCAGGTGGACGCTGCAGTGGCCATGAGTGTGCCACCGCACTCCTGCCTGGGTGACAGAGTGAGACTCCAACTCCAAAAAATAAAAATAAAGATAAATAAATGTACTTAGTGGATGTGGGGGCCCATGCCTGTAATCCAAGCACTTTGGGAGGCTGAGGTGAGAGGATTGCTTGAGGTCAGGAGTTTGAGACCAGCCTTGGCAACACAGCAAGACCTCATCTCTACAAAGATAAAATATTAAAAAAAAAAAAAAATGAGCTGGGCGTGGTGGTGCACACCTATAATCACACCTACTCAGGAGGCTGAGGCAGAAGGATCACTTGAGCCTAAGAAGTCAAGGTTGCCATGAGCCATGATCATGCCATGACACTCCAGCCTGGGCAACAGAGTGAGATTCGGACTCATAAAATAAAATAATAAAATAAAATGAAATGGTGAACCAGGATGGAAGAGCCAAACCAGACTTAGAGATTAGTCACCACACTGGAATAATACGGTTTTACATATGCAGAGGGTGCCAAAAAATGTATATACAGTTTAAGAAAGGAAAAAACCATTAAAATTGCAATACTCAATATATACCGACAACAAAAGATGAATCCAAGTCACATCTGACTTCTGCAATTACATGAGGTGCTCACAGTGGTGACCATTAGAGTCCAGACACTTCTGATGACGACAAACATCTCTTAAAATGTGTATACAATTTCTTGGCATCCGTGTGTGTGTGTGTGTGTGTGTGTGTGTGTGTGTGTGTGTGTGTGTTGCTTATAAACATACACCTAAAACCAAGTATAATGTAGTTAAAATACATGAAAAACTGCCAATAACTATCACAGAACTAAAGACAATCAGATTCTTTCTTTTTTAAGCCTTTTTGAGTCAGAGTCTCACTCTGTCACCCAGGTTGGAGTGCAGTGGCACGTTCACGGCCACCGCAGCCCCAACCTGCTGGGCTCAGGCCATTCTTCCACCCCAGCTCACCGCAGCCTCAAATTCCTAGGTTCAAACCATCCTCCCGCCTCAGACTCCTGAGTAGCTGGAACTACAGGCATGTGCCACCTCGCTTGGCTGGCTATTTCCTAATTTCTAAACTTGTGAGGACAGGGCTGTGTTCTTTGTGGCAGGTAGAGTTCTAAGGTGACTCTCAATGACGTCCCCTTCCCTCCATCCTTAGAAAATCTCTTCCCCTTTGACCATGGGTGAGGTCAGTGACTATGAAGAGAGTTGGCTCCTATGATTAGGTGACATGGGATGGCACAGCTGAGGTTGATGTCGATTTAGGAAAATGACCCGGGTGGCCCATGAAGTCGCTCAAAGCTAAGAGCTCTCTGAGGGCTGGAGGCAGAAAGACCCCCGGAGATTCAAAGCCTTAGAAGAATGGGACTCGCTCTCGCTGGCTTGAAGGTGGTGGGGGCCCCAGGGGAGGGGCCTGGAGGCAGCTTCTAGCGCCCAAGAGCGATGGCCCACCTCAGATCAATGAGATAACGGTTACACAGCCCCAAGGAAGCCGAAGGTGCCAGACGGCTGGAAGGGGATCTGAGCTCAGTGTGGCAACACCTTGACTTTGGCGTTGTGATCCCTCGAGCCAAGGGCTAAACCGAACTAAACCTTCCAACCTGCAGAAGTGCTGAGCGGTCGGCGAGGTTTGAAGCCTCTGACTGTGATCATTTGCATCACGCAGAAGAAGAAAACTAATACATCCTTCTCTTTAGGGCTTCATTATTGGGCCAAAACATAATTAAACATTGCAGTCAATAAATAATCACCGAGAAAACACTAATCATTGAAATACCTTTATCTTACCACCAGTCAAGCTGCAATGTCATCTGTCTTTGTCCACCCATTAGCAACATTGAAACTCTTTTAAACAAAGATTTTAATTTGAACAATATCTGTCAGTTCATTTTATATTTATTAAATTGCTGAAAACATGTTCTTCTGGGAGAGATGTTTTTATAAAACATGAAAGGAATTACTTAAAGCCGAGCGGCACCTAGAAACGTGTTTCATATACCCAGGGGTTAAATTTTCGTTTCAGGACACCAAAAAGCAGCTAGTGGGATATTTCACAAACCAATCATCAAAAGAATTTATACACAAAACTTCTTTGCATAAATTACCACTACAAAGACAGATTCTATATAACAGAACTGTCTCCCTGCCAATGCAGAAGTTTCTCAGAAACAATGCTTTGTTTCTAAAAAATTTTACTTAAAAAAGTCTGGCAAACGCTGTGTTCAATACACCACCTGGGAGATTCACAGTCCAATTACCATATTAAAAATCTACAAAGGGCGGGACACTTTGGGAGGCCAAGGTAGGAGGATCACTTGCGCCCAGGAATTTGAGACCAGCCTGGGTGACAAGTGAGACCTCATCTCTACAAAGTGAATAAATAAATAAATAAATTAGCCAAGTATAGGGGCACACACCTGTAGTCCCAGCTACTTGGGAGGCTGAGGCAGAAGGATCGCCTGAGCCCAGCAGGCCGAGGCTGCAGTGAACCATGATCGTGCCACTGCACTCCAGCCTGGGAGACAGAGTGAGACCCTGACTCTGAATAAATAAATAAATAAATAAGGAAAGAAAACCCAGACTTGGCCAAGTTGACTGTTAGTTAGAGAAAGTCCAGAGTCATAACTCTCATAGAACTTTAATTTCCACCTCCTGTTTCCCATTGTGTCTGTTTAATTGTCTGTGATTTTTTTTTTTTTGAGTTGGAGTCTCACTCTGTCACCCAGACTGAAGTGCAGTGGCACGTGGGCTCAGTCTATCCTTCCACCTCAGCCTTCCAAGTAGCTGGAACTACAGGTGCGCGCCACCACACCTGGCTAACTTTTTGATTTATTGTAGAGATGAGGCCTCGCCATGTTGCTCAGGCTGGTCTTGAATCCCAACTTTGGACACTGGCGCTTCCTTTTCTTTCTTTTTTTTTTTTTTTGAGTCAGAGTCTCACTCTGTCATCCAGGTTGGAGTGCAGTGGCACACTTACGGCCACTGCCACGGCCACTCTGGGCTCAGGCGTTCCTTTGCCTCAGCCTTTCAAGTAGTTGGAACCACAGGTGCGTGCTACCTCACCTGCTACTTTTTTTTTTTTTTTAATTGTAGAGACAAGGTCTCACCAAGTTGCTCAGGTGGGTCTTGAATCCCTGGGCTCAGGCAATCCTCTTGTTTTGGCCTCCCAAAGTACTGGGATTACAGCCTTAGCCACCACATGTGGTTTTTTTTTTCTTTTTTTTCTTGAGTTGGAGTCTGACTCTGTCGCCCAGACTGGAATGTAGTGGACACTCCCGGCCACCGCAGCCTCGACCTGCTGGGCTCCGCGATCCTTCCGCCTCAGTCTTCCAAGTAGCTGGAAATACAGGCGCGCGCTACCATGCCCGGCTAGTTTTTTTTTTTATTTATTGTAGAGATGAGGTCTCACCAAGTTGTCCAGGCGGGTCTCGAACCCACGGGCTCAGGCAATCCACTCACCTCAGCCTCCCAAGGCATGGGATTACAGGCTGAGCCACTGAGCCCGGCTGGTTTTTTTTTTTTTTTTGAGTTGGAGTCTCACTCTGTAGTCCAGGCTGGAGTGCAGTGGCACGCTCACAGCCACTGCAGCCTCGACTTGCTGGGCTCAGGCGATCCTTCTGCCTCAGTCTTCCAAGTAGCTATGACGTCCAGCTATTTTTTATTTTATTGTAGAGACAGGGTCTCGCCAAGTTGCCCAAGCTGGTCTTGAACCTCTCTGCTCAGGCAATCCTCTCGCCTTGGCCTCCCAAAGTGCTGGGATTTCAGGCTTGAGCCACCACGCCCTGCCCAACCTCCAGGTTTAACTGTTTGCGGGATCGCCACACTGTCCCAAAGCTGTGGCACCATTTTACAATTTTGTCAACAACTTATGAGGTTTCAATTTCTCCACATCCTTGTCCAACACTCATTTTGCTTTCATTAGAGACAGGGTCTCACTCTGTCATCCAGGCTGGAATGCAGTGGCAAGATCACTGCCCACCGCAGACCCGATCTCCTGGGCTCAAGCGATCCTCCTGCCTCGACCTCTCAAAGTGCTGGGATTACACGTGTGAGCCACCGCACTGGCCCAACACTAGTTATCTGTCTTTCTGATGACAGCCATCCTAGTGAGTGTGGACTGATGTCTCACTGTGGCATCGCACTTTTTTATAGAGCACGTTCACCAGCATTTTCTCATTTGATCCTCACATCTGTCAAGGTTCCTTACTCATAATCCAGGAAGCAAACATTAAGGCTGATTCACTGACTTGCTTAAGATAGCTTAGTGACAGAATTGAACTAAAACAGTCATGCTTCTAGATTTGGGGACCACTGCTCTTCCGCCATTCTAGGTTCTTTCTCTCTCTCTCTCTCTTTCTTTCTTTTTTTCTTTCTCTCTCTCTTTCTTTCTTTCCTTCCTTCCCTCCCTCCCTCCCTCCTCCCTTCCTTCCTTCTTTCAGCTGGAGTCTCACTGTTCCCCAGGCTGGGGTGCCGTGGCATGCTCACGGCCACTACAGCCTCGACCTGCTGGGCTCAGGCGATCCATCTGCCTCAGCCTTCCAAGTAGCTGGAACTACAGGCACGTGTCACCATGCCCAGCTAATTTTTTGATTTATTGTAGAGATGAGGTCTCGCCAAGTTGCCCAGGGTAGTCTCAAACCCGTGGGCTCAGGCAATCCTCTCGCCTTGGCCTCCCAAAGTGCTGGAATTGCAGGCGTGAGCCACCACGCCCGGCTCACACCAGGGTATTTCAGTCCCAAGAAAGCTGCCTACCTGCGACAGAGGAAGGTCAAGGATGATGACGGATTTAAGGTAAACTGAGGGTGGGCCTGGGTGCAAAAACCCTACTAGGGCACTGCACAGCAACACCATTTGATTTCATTTGATTTTGATGGATTGATTTTTTTTGAGTCAGGGTCTCTGTCACCCAGGCTGGAGTGCGACAGCAGGATCACAGCTCACGGCAGCCTCGATCTCCTGGGCTCAGGTGATCCTTCTGCCTCAGTTTCCTGAGTAGCTGGGACTATAGACACGTGCCACCACAACCGGTTAATTTTTTTTATTTTTGTAGAGACGAGGTCTTGCTACATTGCCCAGGCTGACCTCGAGCTCCTGGGCTCAAGCGATCCTCCTGCCTCAGCGTCCCAAAGTGCTGGGATGACAGGCATGAGCCTCCATGCCCTGCCAGCAGCACCACTTTAGATGATGTGACATCGCTGTTGATTTTCACAAGAGAACAATAGCTGGTGGATCTGAATCAGCTCCGCGAAGATGGGTCAGATTTGGTGGAAAGGCCCAGTGACGGCTTGGGGATAGAGACAGAAAGTTGACAACTTGCAGCAAAGTCAACAGCAGTCTACAGGAAAAGGCTGTCCAGCCCAAGATGGCCTCTTTCTGCCGCAGATGTTCTTGGAGTGATGACACGGAGGAAGGGCCGGGTGTGGTGGCTCACGCCTGTCATCCCAGCACTTTGGGAGGCCGAGGCGGGAGGATCGCTTGAGCCCAGGAGTCCGACACCAGCCTGGGCAACCTAGCGAGATCCCATCGCTACAAAACCCAAACCAAGCAAATAAACAGACACTGAGCTGAGGATGGATCACTTCCCGGCCTGCTGTTTCCCAGCAGGTGTGGCGGCGGCCGTCAGCCTCGGTTTGTAAACTGGGTTTATTACTCCTCATGTTGATGAACTGAGAGAAAGAGTTTTCGCTTGTGCTTACATTTTCTATTCATGAATGAGCTCCTTTTTGTGCATAAAAATCAATATTTTATGAAACAGTCTTCTTATAAGAGCCCCAGCACTCTCTTCTCGACAGAGAAGCCATGCATGTCCCCCGTCCCCAGCTGAGCGAGGCAAAGCCTCTAAATAAAGCCCTGCAGCCTCCCGGGGCTGGCCGGCTTCGAGCCGCGGACCATGGAGCCTTGTTGGAGTCACAGAGAGAAATAGGGTATCAGCGTGTGGTAGGGCCATGGAAGGCAAACATTAAAAAAAAAAAATTCAGAAGATGTTCCCACTCCAAGTACAACCACCACACAACAGCGCTACTAATGTGGCCTGTTCTCTGCACGTGCGGCTATGGGTGACAGAACTGGTGTCCTTTTCCCATTTAAGTCATGCTGAGGTTGTCCTCTCATCTTGCTGACAGCGGCTGCTACTTGTAGCACCTGGCGCTGCTTTTGTTTTAGTTGGGCTTTTTTTTTTTTTTTTGAGTCGGACTCTCACTCTGTCGCCCAGGCTGAAGGGCAGTGGCACACTCATGGCCACCGCAGCCTCGATCTGCTGGACTCAGGCGATCCTTCTGCCTCAACCTTCCAAGTAGATGGAACTACAGGCGCACACTAACACGTGCAGCTAATTTTTGATTCATTGTAGAGACAAGGTCTCGCCAAGTTGCCCGGGCTGGTCTCGAACGCGCAGGCTCAGGCAATCCACTTGCCCTGGCTTCTCAAAGTGCTGGGATGACAGGCTGAGCTACTGAGCCTGGCCGGGCTGTTTTTTATTTGTTTGTTTTTGGAAGCGAAGTCTCACTCTGTCATCCAGACTGGAATGTAGTGGCTCACGGCTACCACAGCCTCGACTTGCTGGGCTCAGGCGATCCTTCTGCTTCAGCCTTCCAAGGAGCTGGAACCACAGACGTGTGCCACCACAGCTGGCTAATTTTTAAAATTTATTATAGAGACTAAGTCTTGCCAAGTTACCCAGGCTGTTCTCGAATGCCTGGACTCAGACAGTCCTCTTGCCTCTGCCTCCAAATATACTGGGATTATAGGCATGAGCCACTGCACTGGAACTAATTTTTTTGATTTTTTGTAGAGACGAGGTCTTGCAGTGTTGCTCGGGCTGGTCTTGAACTCCTGGGCTTAGGCAATCCTCCTGCCTCGGCCTCCCAAAGTGCTGGGATTACAGGCATGAGCTACCGCAGCCAGCCGGGGCCATCTATTTTTGCTCCCGTTTTGCAAATGAGAAAGGAAGCCCAGAGGAGGCAGAGAGAGAGAGAGAGAGAGATCAGTGACCCTGGCTCTGCCTACGGAGCATCATTTAACTTCTGGGTCTCATTGGGAGACGATGCCTATAAGGAACCTGGCAGTGCTTGGCCCAATGTGAGACCTCACTATGGAGACCAACAAGCCCTCTGCCTCACGTCTTCCCTCCTCCCAAGACAAATCACCAGAAGGGGGTCTGGGCTCTGAGGCCAAAGCGCAGCCTTGCTCCTTGCATCTTTTTTTTTTTTTTTTTGAGTCGGAGTCTCACTCCATCGCCCAGACTGGAGTGCAGTGGCCACTCCCGGCCACTGCAGCCTCGTGGGCTCCGGTGATCCTTCTGCCTCAGCCTTCCGAGTAGCCGGAATTACAGGCGCGCACTACCATGCCCGGCTGATTTTTTGATTTATTGTAGAGGTGAGGTCTCGCTGCCCAGGCGGGTCTCGAACCCGCAGGCTCAGGCAATCCGCTCACCTCAGCCTCCCAAAGGCGCGGGATTACAGGCTGAGCCACCGAGCCTGGCTGCTCCTTGCACCTTTACGGCTCCCGCTGTCTTCCACACTTGCTCAGGAAGCACCTGGTCCTGTTCCCTCTCAGTGCCTCAGAGCACGAGCAGTTTGAGGTCTCTGCCCCCATTGGCTGTTCGTTCCCGGCCTCAACTTCCCCAGACAGACCACGATGGCCTGTTTCTCTGCACCCCGCAGCCAGGTGGGTCCTCGGCCAAGAAGACCTGGAGGGGGCGGGGCCTGCCTGTGTGACCACTTGTGTGGGTCGCTCCATGTGGGAGCCTCTGGGGTCCTCCTGGACTCGGTGCTGGGCCTCAGCTCTCAAGCAAGGAGATGAGGAAGCGAGGAAGGAACCATCATCTCGGGAGGGAATGCGAGCCCCCTTGGAGGTGATCCTTCTGCTTCAGCCTTCCAAGGAGCTGGAAGCACAGATGTGCGCCATCACACCTGGCTAATTTTTTTTAATTTATCATAGAGACAAAGTCTCGCCAAGTTACCCAGGCTGTTCTCGAATGAGAACAGGAATGAGCCTCAGCCTCCCGTGTAGCTGGGACTACTGGCACGCACCACCATGCCTGGCTAATTTTTAAATTTTTTTTGCAGAGACGAGGTCTTGCTATGTTGCCCAGGATGGTCTTGAACTCCCAGGCTTAAGCAGTCCTCCTGCCTTGGCCTCCCAAAGTGCTGGGACTTGGGTCTGGTTGCTCAGAGAGAACTCCAGAGAAAGGAGGGGGCCAGGCAGAGGAGGGAGGTGGCCGAGACCTTCATCCCCTCTCACCTCGCCCTTCTGCTGGCCAAGGGGGGAGCTGTTTGTGGTTCTGGGCCTACCTGAGCCAGTAGCGTAGCTGGGTAAGGCGGAGGCTTGGGTGGGACCCCTGCCTCTGAGCCTCTTCCTACGGGCCTCAGAGTCTGTGGCTCTCGGAGGCAGGAGATTTGCTCCTATGGGGACACAGGACTGCCCGTCTTCTGCTTCACCCTCCCCACGGGCTGTCCTTTCCTGAGGCTCAGCATCACTGCGACACCAGGCAGGCCTGCCCCTCACGACAGAAACAGAGGCTCCGAGACAGCATGACCCCAAGAGACGGGGAAGGACGTGGGCGAGCGCGTCTTGGCTCCGCCCGGACCCTGTCCTCGGCACCATCTGAGTTTCATAGTCACGAGTCACAGGGCTGCACAGTGGTCTTTTTTCCACTCCCAGATGAGGGCTCAAGGCTGAAAAGTGGCTTTCCCATGGTCACATGGCCAAGTATTTGGAGAAGCCAGGGCTCGGGCCACACACGTGGAACTCTGAGAAGCTGGTGTCCTTTTCCCCCACACTCGAACGCCTTCCACAGCCCCCAAGTCTACACCCTCCTCCTGCCCTATCTCACACATCAACATTAAAAAAAAATCATTTTGGCTGGTTTGTTACAGACAGGGGAACAACGATCATAGCTCAGAGCAGCCTCGAACTCCTGGGCTCCAGCGATCCTTCCGCTTCAGCCTCCCAAGTAGCTGAGACCACAGGTGCGTGCCACCATGCCTGGCTCCCCTTTTGATGACTGTAGAGATGAGACCTTGCCAAGTTGCCCAGGCTGGTCTGGATCTCCTGAGCTCAAGCCATCCTCCTGCCTCAGCCTCCCAAAATGTTGGAATGACAGGCGTGAACCACTGCACCCGGCCCAAAATTCTTAAAAAAGCAAGCCAGGTGTTAATTATTTAAAAAGTTTATTTAAAGTTAAGAACGACTGTTGAAAGAAAGCTGTGGATGCATGCACTGCGGTAAGCCTCGGTTGGAAAAGGCAGCCATTTTTACAGCAGCCATCCTCACATGGTCCCAACAACCTGGTCCCAAGCAGGAACCGGTGCACTGCGGCACTCCCGTCACCAGCAAGACGTGAATGGGGAACCTCTTTTCCGGGGAGGGAGGAGGGGGGTGACCTTGAATGATGAACCCTCCCTCATAGCCAATCACAACTCACCAGGAATGTCTGAGGGGTGGACGAGGTTGTGTACTGTTTGGAACGGGTGACGTAAGGGCTCCCAGCTCAGGGGCTGTCCTTTTTTGGAATGTAAAAAAAGATAACTAGGGCCAGGCATGGTGGCTCATGCCTGTAATCCCAGCACTTTGGGAGGCCAAGGCAGAAGGATTGCTTAAGGCCAAGAGTTCAAGATCAGCCTAGGCAGCATAGCGAGACCTCGTCCTTATAATAATAATAATAATAATTATTATTATTATTATTATCTGGGCATGGTGGTGCACGCCTGTAGTCCCAGCTATTCAGGAGGTGGAGGCAGAAGGATTGCTTAAGCCCAGGAGGTCGAGGCTGGGGTCAGTCATGATTGTGCTACTGCACTCCAGCCTGGGTGAGAAAATGAGACGGCAACTCAAAAATAAATAAACAAACAAATAAATAAATAACTATCCTGGACAACACAGCAAGACCCAGTCTCTACAAAAAATTTGACAATTTGCCAGGTGTGGAGGTGCATGACTCCACATACATTTTCTGAGTTGGAGAGTCTCACTCTATCACCCAGGTTGGAGTGCAGTGACACACTCACAGCTTCCAAGTAGCTGGAACCACAGGGGCTACAATTTTTCTGTAGCAACGAGGTCTTGCCATGTTGCTTAGGCTGGTCTCGAACTCCTGAGCTCGACCTCCTCTTGCCTCGGCCTCTCAAAGTGCTGGGATTACAAGCGTGAGCCACCATGCCCGGTGGGTGCGTGTCTATCTAACCCCAGTTGCCTGGGAGGGCGAGGAGGGAGAAACCCTTGAGCCCAGGAGGTCAAGGCTGCAGTGAATCCTGACTGTGCCACTGCACTCCAGCCTGGGCACCAGAGCGAGAACCTGTCTCGAAATAAAATAAAATACAAAGGTAACGGCCGTGGCTGCTGGGGGTGGGATCACATTTACGCGCAAGAGGACTACCACACTTCCTTCCCATGCTTCTGACCGAGGGAATGCGATGTACCTTTCGTGGCTAAATAAACTCGTGAGACCACGCGGGTTTCCTTGGGCTGGCCAGAAGTCCACACGTGCAGTTATCTATGTATTTGCTTGCTTGTTTCAAAAGGGAAGCAACGAACTAGTTGTGTGTGCTCTGTGTTTAGAATGGAAAATCTCAAGACATGAGACCCACAGAGGAACAGCTGATAGGTAGTTTTATTTTTATTTTACTTGTTTATTTAGAGTTGGGGGTTTTATTCTGTCGCCCAGGCTGGAGTGCCGAAGCACGCTCACAACCACCACAGCCTCAACCTGCTGGGCCGAGGTGATCCCTCCACCTCAGCCTTCCAAGTAGCTGGAACTACAGGCGGATGCCACCATGCCCGGCTAATTTTTTGATTTATTGTAGAGACGAGGTCTCGCCAAATTGCCTAGACCGTCTAGAACCTGCAGGCTCAGGCAATCCCTTCACCTCAGCCTCCCAAAGTGCCGGGATTATAGGCGTGAGCCACCATGTCGGGCTTGATAGGTTTTTTTTTTTTTTTTTTGAGTTGGAGTCTCACTCCGTCGTTCAGGCTGGAGTGCAGTGGCATGCTCATGGCCACCCAGCGTTGACCTGCTGGACTCCGGCGATCCTTCCGCCTCAGCCTTCCAAGTAGCTGGAACTACGGGCGGACGCCACCATGCCCGGCTAATTTTTTTATTTATTGTTAGAGACGAGGTCTAGCCAAACTGCCTAGACTGTCTAGAAGCCGTAGGCTTAGGCAATCCTTTCACCCCAGCCTCCCAAAGTGCTGGAATTACAGGCTTGAGCCACTGCACTCAGTCGAAAGGTATTTTTTTTAAAAGGAAGAGAAACACTGATGCTAAGAGGCTTCAAAAGAATCAGGAAAGACATCCTCAACTGAAATTTGCCTAAGACTGAATTGTTCTCAGATGCCTTGGGTAGTCAGAAAGAACCATGGCCTTCTCAGTTCAGCATCTCTGGAGGGTGAAATGAAGACACCAGCAAGACAATCCGTGTAATGACAACAACAATGGTGTCTGTGAGTTTCTTCACACGAGTCTCCATCACAGCATGACCTATCACAGTCTTTCCGTGTCCCCCTTCAAGTGACATCCCCTGCTCACATCTACAAGGCCACCAGATCCAAAAGGGAGAAATGATGTGCACCGGAACCAACTGGATGTGTCACATAGGCTGGTGACAGGTGTGCTATATACCTGGGACAGTCAACGCGGCAAGGAGGAGCTGAGCTATCACCGCAGAACTGATCGCAAAACCCAGCGTTCTTTCTTCATTGAGGGACCTGGTGCATTTGGCCACGTTTTAAAAAAGCTTCTTGGTGGAGGTTTGAGACGGGACTGTTTCCAGCTCTGGCTTTGACCTGGAGTTCCAGGAAGTCTCTCGGGCTCACGAGTCACTGTGAGGCTACAGGCGCAGGCCTGATACGCTCATATGGGCCCCGCCAGGGGTTGAATCAGTATCGTGGCAGAGAGTACGGGGCAAGATGTCAGGGGCGTTGGCGGAAGGTGAGTGGATGGCCCGGGCCAGCCAGTGAGGCAGGCAGGGATACAGCAGGGGAGCCATCTCTCCTCCCCCTCCCCTGCCCTCTTCTCTCCCTCCTTCCCTCCATCCCGCTTTCTCTCCTTCTCTCCTTTCTTTCTCTCTCTCTTTTTTTGAGTTGGAGTTTCACTCTGTCTCCCAGGCCAGAGTACACGATCATGGCTCACCGCAGCCTCAACCCCCTGGGCTCACGTGATCCTTCCTTCTCAGCCTCCCAAGTAGCTGGGACTACACGCATGCATTCCCATGCCTGGCTAATTTTTTAAAATGTTTTTTGTGCCAGGTGAGGTGGCTCACGTCTGTCATCCCAGCACTTTGGGAGGCTGAGGTGAGAGGATTGCCTGAGCCCAGGGGTTCCAGACCAGCCTGGCCAACTTGACGAGATGTTGTCTCTACCATAAATCAAAAACTTAGCTGGGCGTGGTGGCATGTGCCTGTGGTTCCAGCTTCTTGGAAGGCTGAGGCGGAAGGATCGCCGGAGCCCAGCAGGTGGAGGCTGCGGTGGCTGTGAGCGTGCCACTGCACTCCAGCCTGGGCGACAGAGTAAGACTCCGACTCAAAGAAACCAAACAAACAAAATAAATAAATGAAGTTTGTGTTTAGACTTGGGTCCCATGCCCAAGATATCTAATTATATACATGCAAATATTCCAAAATCCTACGAAAGCAGAAGTCGGAAGCACTTCTAGTTCCAAGCATTTGGGAAGAGGCCGGTTGATCTGTACAGGTGAACGCGTGTGTGGGGAGGGACCCACACTCTCACGGCTGAGAATGCTAATGAGTGCGACGTGATAACTCTATAAACATGTAGAGATGCCTTGACTAATTCCACCTGTAGGAACCTACCCTACAGATCTGGATCTGCTCATGGGAGAGGGCAAAGAGAAACACATAAGAGGACATTTGCAGCACTACTAGCAATAGTAAAAATTGTGTCAACAGGGGAACGGGAAAATAAATTGTGATACATTGCAAGGTGGAGTTTTATGCAGCTCTTCCAAAGGAGAGATTGTCTGCCGGGCGCGGTGGCTCACGCCTATAATCCCGGCACTTTGGGAGGCAGAAGCAGGAGAATCGCTTGAGCCCAGGAGTTCGAGACCAACCTGGACAACACAGTGAGACTCTGTCTCTACAAAAAATAAAAAAGTTAGCCAGGCGTGATGGTGCATGCCTGTGGTCTCGGCTACTTGGAAGGCTGGGGCGGAAGGATTTCCTGAGCTAAGTCTGAGGCTATGGTGAGCTGTGATTGTACCACTGCACTCCAGCCTGGGTAACAGAGTGAGACCACACCTCAAAAAACAAAAACAAAAACAAAAACAAAAAAACAAAAAAGGAAAATACTTAATGAGCACATAAATGGTCAAAAGGTTTTTCAATTGTAGATCAGTTCCGCCCTATCCTCAAAAACATACAAAACGGCCATATAATCGGGGTAGTAGCTCTTTCAAGTGTCCCAATTCACCAGCTGCGTGTCCCCCATAAAGGTGAGGGGAACAGGCATTAGGTTTTATCATTCATGTTGCGGCAGTGAGCAGATGTGTTAACGTCAGCTTATCTAAGGTCCACTGGTCCTTCCAATATGGGTAGGGAAGCATGGCTGCTGTCTGCTGTCTGCCCATGTCTGAACACATTCGGCTACCATGGAAACTACAGGAAGGAAAATATATTTACTCCTGAATTCATTCACTGGGATTTTGATTTTTTTGAGTCGGAGGTCTCATTTTGTTGCCCAGGCTAGAGAGAGTGAGTGCCGTGGCATGCTTATGGCCACTGAAGCCTCGGACTCCTGGCCTCAGGCGATCCTCCTGCCTCAGCCTCTTCCTGAGTAGCTGGGGCTTCAGGCGCACACCACCATGTCTGGCTAACTTTTTGTAGAGACGAAGTCTTGCTGTGTTGCCCAGGCTGGTCACGAACTTCTGGGCTCAAGCTATCCTCCTGCCTCGGCCTCCCAGTGTGCTGGGATTACAGGCATGAGCCACCACGCCCGGCCTCATTCGCTGGGATTTTTAAACGCCCTTTCTTCCACGAAGCCCCAGAGGAGTGGTGATGTGCTAGACTGCTGTGTCTCCAGCATGAGCTCCTGTGCCCTGGAGCCTCAAGAAAGGAGGAGGTGTCGAGTGGAATGCTTGTGGCCCAAAACCTAGGCGCGTGGCAGGGTGCTGTTCCCCACAGCGGGAGGATTGCTCGGGGTACCGGGCAGAGGCATCCCAGTCTGTGTGGGGGGAGAAGGCACTGCAGTCTGGGAACAGGCTCTGCCGGACCCAGATCTTTGGGTCCTCCTTTTTTCCTCTCTCCCTGGCTGCTGGGGTCTTCCCCATGTCACGTGGAGTCTGTCGCCATCACAATCAAGATACTCAAGTATTTGATGGCAGTTGCCACTGAGTCTGCCCTGCAGCATGCCAAGGGAACTGTCCGCACTGCTCCTAACTGCCGGAAGTGACTCCCCGGGCCTGACTCAGGAAGGGCATCACCCAGACCATCCACATATAGTGTGGTGACAGTCCTGTCCTCTAGTGGGGCCAGGTGAGGCAGGGCTGAAGCCCACTGGAGAAGTTTATCTGCTCCAGTTCATTGATTGCATTTATCAGTCTTTAACTAATTTTTTTTTTGAGTCGGGGTCTCACTCTGTCCCCCAGACTGGAGTGCAGTGGCATGATCATGGCTTACTGCAGACTTGAACTCTTGGGCTCAAGTGATCCTCCTGCCTCAGCCTCTTGAGCAGCTGGGACTTACAGGTGTGCATCACCACATCTGGCTATCATTATTATTATTATTTGCAGATACAAGGTCTCACTATGCTGCCCAGGCTGGTCTCGAACTCCTGGGCTCAAGCAAACCTCCCACCTTGGCCTACCAGAGTGCTGGGATTACAGGCACGAGACACCGTACCTGGACTGGTCTTTAACCTTTTGGTCACCCCTGGCCTTCTCGTGTTTGTATGGAAACTCCTCTCCTCTGTCACATGCTCCTTTCACCCAGAAGGACATGTGGGGCCAATTCCTTCTGTGGCAGGGTGTGGTCCAGGCAGTTTGAGAAGCTTGTCACTGGTAGATGTGACTTTCCCTAGGAGTCACCTGGTCATTCCATCGAAGCTGGAAATCCCTCTCTCCGCATTATAGGGGAGTGCTCTCTGTTGAGATCTGACTTTGGCATGTCATCCTTCAAAGATAATCCTATGTCAAGAACCTGGTGGACAGGCCACATACTCTAATATCCAAGAGGCAGGTCGACAGGTTGGCACACTTTGGTCTTCTCCGAACACGTGCGGACCCCAGGGCACCAGCCAAACACTGAGTGCTGGCCTAGATTTAGCTTTCTTTTCTTTTCTTTTTCCTTCCTTCCTTCATCATTCTTTTGTTTCTTGACACAAACATATACACTGATCAAAATGTATGTTCACCTGGACAAGCAAACCTCAACCAAAAAATGCAAAATAGGTTTCAATGAGCTTAGATTTCCTGATATATTATGCTTAACCCTAAGGATTAGTTGTGCATTGCCCACTTACATACTCACTTTTCTGACCCAAGCTAAGGGGATGGAAAAAGGAACTCAGACCCCAGTGCAGTGACAGGTGCTTTTAGTCCCAGCTACTCGAGGGGCTGAGGCAGGAGGACCACTTGAGCCCAGTTTGAATCCATCATGGGCAACGGGGTGAGATCCCATCTTTAAAAAAACATCAGAGCCGGGCTCGGTGGCTCAGCCTGTCATCCCGCGCCTTTGGGAGGCTGAGGTGAATGG